>NC_092333.1:714181363-714483181 GCF_046630445.1 Rutidosis leptorrhynchoides
ACCCCAGAAAAAATCAAGGAAGAATCACCTTAGTTAACAACACCCTCATCATCCACATCAACACAAACACCACATAAACCAACTATCATTAACTTAGAAGAACCAGAAACACCCAAAAAACAAAGCTGGTATAAAATGACTGAAGAAGAAGAACAATCTCAACAAACATCATATCCAGAAGAACCAAAGAAAAAATGGTATGTCATTTTTGACGGACCATCCAAAGGAATATACAACAACTGGGCAACAGCAAATCAGTTTATATTAGGCAGAAGCGTAACGCATAAAAGTTACAAAACTCTAGAAGCAGCAAAGGTAGCATTCAATGAAGCATATAAAACAATAGCAACTCAACCAGCCAATGAAGCAAAACGTTTAGGATCGGGAATGGTTAATCTTAACCATTATCTTTATGGTCAAACAGCAAGTCTAAATGCCATGAATAGGATGAAAAATATTCTCTCTACAACAGAAAAAGAAGATAAGAAGAAACCATCCACACACAGTTTTCAAAGATTATGGGATAACCTTGTGAATTACAACAAAAATTACGCAACAATGATGTTCTATCCCAAAAATAGGAAAACTAGCCCTAAAGCAGTTTTCTTACCAGAAGCATCACCATTAACAATATCAGAATATTTCGTCCATGGATTAATTGATACCTTATATATCGATGGAAGAACACTTCATGAAATCAAGGAACTCCCTCAAAGAATGCAAGAAGCAATAACCAGATACAGAGACAATTTTGCAAAAGAAAGAGAAATATTTCTTAGAATGCATTCAAGCTACCCAATATTTAACGAAGACCAACAGTTACTTGTCCCATCAATTACAATAGCATATCTCGGAGTAAGCAATGGTAATTATCCAACAAGAGACGAAGCATTAAAAACAACTCCAACAATCGATCATCTGGTGTCATCACTAGCAGGAGTTTATTTCGGATCCTCAAAAATAGGAAATGGCCAAGAACAGCAAGAAAATGTGAGAATCAATTACGTTCACAAAAATGTCTTAATCTACTCAAGCACTATTGAAAAAATTGATGAAAAAGGTCTCAGTCTAATCAACAATTTTGAAGAACCCTTTGAAGCATTCACAGGACAACTTTCTGGTCTTCCAGAAGATATAAAAAGGCGTTTATGTAAACAGATATCTAGGGCACCAAGGCACAGTTGCGAATACTGTCAAGAAGAAGACACATTCCTAGCATCATAATTTACAACATTTGTCTTTTTTCAGTGTGGGAGGGATGTAGACTAAAGATAACAACGAATATATAAGTGGACCCCAGTGGACCTCATCAATAATGTAACATTATGTAACGTGTCCTTGTAATTATTGTATGTAAATACGTGTGTTTAATATACTGGCCATGTGGGCCATAGGAACCAATAATGTAAGATAACGTGTATGGTTTATGTTTAAAGTTAAATAAATGCGCGGGCCACAGCAATAATGTAAACTATCAATAATGTAATCGATCGTAGTGCGTGGGTCCCAGAGCATCTGTAAATAGTATTATGGCCTGCCTATAAAAGGAAGCCTCGGTTGTCATTTGTAATCAGGTTAAGTTTGATAACAAACCTCACTGGTTTCTTTCTGTTGAGTCTTTTAGATTCTGAATAGCAGAGCCCCCGTCGTTGAGTCCTAACCGATTCTGAATAGCGACACCGTCGTTGAGTCTTAACTGATTCTGAATAGCGACACCTATCTAAGCATTATATATATTCATAATCTCAGTATACGTTTAGCACACAAATCCTTCATTATATCAATCGTCCATTTACTTATCCAAAAGGATAAAGTTAGGCATATGTCATCATCAAAAGTTAGGCACATCAATTTACTCATACATGAATTCATATGTAACAATCTTATTCAACGTTCAAAGCAAACTATAATTGGATCCTCACGATCTAGATTAAAATAAACATAATATAATTCCGCACAAAGTTGAAACGTCGTTTTGACCCTGATGGATGTAGTCTAAAGATAACAACGAATATATTAGTGGACCCCAATGGACCTCATCAATAATGTAACATTATGTAACGTGTCCTTGTAATTATTGTATGTAAATACGTGTGTTTAATGTGAAATGTCCCGTTCTTATTGATTAAAAACGTTCCATATTAATTGATTTCGTTGCGAGGTTTTTGACCTCTATATGAGACGTTTATCCAAAGACTGCATTCATTTTTAAAACAAACCATAACCTTTATTTCGTCAATAAAGGTTTAAAAGCTTTACGTAGATTATCAAATAATGATAATCTAAAATATCCTGTTTACACACGACCATTACATAATGGTTTAGAATACAAATATGTTACATCAAAATACGTTTCTTGAATGCAGTTTTTATACAATATCAAACAAGCATGGACTCCAAATCTTGTCCTTATTTTAGTATGCAACAGCGGAAGCTCTTAGTATTCACCTGAGAATAAACATGCTTTAAACGTCAACAAAAATGTTGGTGAGTTATAGGTTTAACCTATATATATCAAATCGTAACAATAGACCACAAGATTTCATATTTCAATACACATCCCATACATAGAGATAAAAATCATTCATATGGTGAACACCTGGTAACCGACATTAACAAGATGCATATATAAGAATATCCCCATCATTCCGGGACACCCTTCGGATATGATATAAATTTCGAAGTACTAAAGCATCCAGTACTTTGGATGGGGTTTGTTAGGCCCAATAGATCTATCTTTAGGATTCGTGTCAATTAGGGTGTCTGTTCCCTAATTCTTAGATTACCAGACTTAATAAAAAGGGGCATATTCGATTTCGATAATTCAACCATAGAATGTAGTTTCACGTACTTGTGTCTATTTTTTAAATCATTTATAAAACCTGCATGTATTCTCATCCTAAAAATATTAGATTTTAAAAGTGGGACTATAACTCACTTTCACAGATTTTTTACTTCGTCGGGAAGTAAGACTTGGCGACTGGTTGATTTACGAACCTATAACAATATATACATATATATCAAAGTATGTTCAAAATATATTTACAACACTTTTAATATATTTTGATGTTTTAAGTTTATTAAGTCAGCTGTCCTCGTTAGTAACCTACAACTAGTTGTCCACAGTTAGATGTACATAAATAAATCGATAAATATTATCTTGAATCAATCCACGACCCAGTGTATATGTATCTCAGTATTGATCACAACTCAAACTATATATATTTTGGAATCAACCTCAACCCTGTATAGCTAACTCCAACATTCACATATAGAGTGTCTATGGTTGTTCCGAAATATATATAGATGTGTCGACATGATAGGTCAAAACATTGTATACGTGTCTATGGTATCTCAAGATTACATAATATACAATACAAGTTGATTAAGTTATGGTTGGAATAGATTTGTTACCAATTTTCACGTAGCTAAAATGAGAAAAATTATCCAATCTTGTTTTACCCATAACTTCTTCATTTTAAATCCGTTTTGAGTGAATCAAATTGCTATGGTTTCATATTGAACTCTATTTTATGAATCTAAACAGAAACAGTATAGGTTTATAGTCGAAAAAATAAGTTACAAGTCGTTTTTGTAAAGGTAGTCATTTCAGTCGAAAGAACAACGTCTAGATGACCATTTTAGAAAACATACTTCCACTTTGAGTTTAACCATAATTTTTGGATATAGTTTCATGTTCATAATAAAAATAATTTTCCCAGAATAACAACTTTTAAATCAAAGTTTATCATAGTTTTTAATTAACTAACCCAAAACAGCCCGCGGTGTTACTACGACAGCGTAAATCCGGTTTTACGGTGTTTTTCGTGTTTCCAGGTTTTAAATCATTAAGTTAGCATATCATATAGATATAGAACATGTGTTTAGTTGATTTTAAAAGTCAAGTTAGAAGGATTAACTTTTATTTGCGAACAAGTTTAGAATTAACTAAACTATGTTCTAGTGATTACAAGTTTAAACCTTCGAATAAGATAGCTTTATATGTATGAATTGAATGATGTTATGAACATCATTACTACCTCAAGTTCCTTGGATAAACCTACTGTAAATGAGAAAAATAGATCTAGCTTCAAAGGATCCTTGGATGGCTTGAAAGTTCTTGAAGCAGAATCTTGACACGAAAACAATTTCAAGTAAGATTTCCACTCGAAATAAGATTGTTATAGTTATAGAAATTGAATTAAAGTTTGAATATGATTATTACCTTGTATTAGAAAGATAACGTACTATAAGTAACAAAGGTTTCTTGATCTTGTATGATTACTTGGAATGGATTTAGAAAACTTGGAAGTAAACTTGCAATCTTGGAAGTATTCTTGATTTTATGAAACTAGAACTTTTGGAATTTATGAAGAACACTTAGAACTTGAAGATAGAACTTGAGAGAGATCAATTAGATGAAGAAAATTGAAGAATGAAAGTGTTTGTAGGTGTTTTTGGTCGTTGGTGTATGGATTAGATATAAAGGATATGTAATTTTGTTTTCATGTAAATAAGTCATGAATGATTACTCATATTTTTGTAATTTTATGAGATATTTCATGCTAGTTGCCAAATGATGGTTCCCACATGTGTTAGGTGACTCACATGGGCTACTAAGAGCTGATCATTGGAGTGTATATACCAATAGTACATACATCTAAAAGCTGTGTATTGTACGAGTACGAATACGGGTGCATACGAGTAGAATTGTTGATGAAACTGAACGAGGATGTAATTGTAAGCATTTTTTGTTAAGTAGAAGTATTTTGATAAGTGTCTTGAAGTTTTTCAAAAGTGTATGAATACATATTAAAACACTAAATGTATATACATTTTAACTGAGTCGTTAAGTCATCGTTAGTCGTTACATGTAAATGTTGTTTTGAAACCTTTAGGTTAACGATCTTGTTGAATGTTGTTAACCCATTGTTTATTATATTTAAATTGTTATATTATCATGATATTATGATATATAATATATCTTAGTATGATATATATACAGTTAAATGTCGTTACAACGATAATCGTTACATATATGTCTCGTTTCGAAATCATTAAGTTAGTAGTCTTATTTTTACATATGTATTTCATTGTTAATACACTTAATAATATATTTACTTATAATTTAACATAATTAACCAAGTGTATCAATATCTTAATATGATTCATATGTACCTAGTAAGACGTTGTTATAACGATAATCGTTATATATATCGTTTTCGAGTTTCTTAAATTAATAGTCTCATTTTTTATGTATATAACTCATTGTTAAAATACCTAATGAGATACATACTTATAATAAAACCATGTTCACTATATATATAATCATATATATGTCATCGTATAGTTTTTACAAGTTTTAACTTTCGTGAATCACCAGTCAACTTGGGTGGTCAATTGTCTATATGAAACCTATTTCAATTAATCAAGTCTTAACAAGTTTGATTGCTTAACATGTTGGAAACACTTAATCATGTAAATAACAATTTCATTTAATATATATATAAACATGGAAAAGTTCGGGTCACTACAGTACCTACCCGTTAAATAAATTTCGTCCCGAAATTTTAAGCAGTTGGAGGTGTTGACGTATCTTCTGGAAATAAATGCGGGTATTTCTTCTTCATCTGATCTTCTCGTTCCCAGGTGAACTCGAGTCCTCTACGAGCATTCCATCGAACCTTAACAATTGTTATCTTGTTTTGCTTAAGTCTTTTAACCTCACGATCCATTATTTCGATGGGTTCTTCGATAAATTGAATTTTTTCGTTGATTTGGATTTCATCTAACGGAATAGTGAGATCTTCTTTAGCAAAACATTTCTTCAAATTCGAGACGTGGAAAGTGTTATGTACAACCGCGAGTTGTTGAGGTAACTCAAGTCGGTAAGCTACTGGTCTGACACGATCAATAGTCTTGAATGGCCCAATATACCTTGGATTTAATTTCCCTCGTTTACCAAATCGAACAACGCCTTTCCAAGGTGCAACTTTAAGCATGACCATCTCTCCAATTTCAAATTCTATATCTTTTCTTTTAATGTCAGCGTAGCTCTTTTGTCGACTTTGGGCGGTTTTCAATAGTTATTGAATTTGGATGATCTTCTCGGTAGTTTCTTGTATTATCTCCGGACTCGTAATCTATCTATCTCCCACTTCACTCCAACAAATCGGAGACCTGCACTTTCTACCATAAAGTGCTTTAAACGGCGCCATCTCAATGCTTGAATGGTAGCTGTTGTTGTAGGAAAATTCTGCTAACGGTAGATGTCGATCCCAACTGTTTCCGAAATCAATAACACATGCTCGTAGCATGTCTTCAAGCGTTTGTATCGTCCTTTCGCTGTGCCCATCAGTTTGTGGATGATAGGCAGTACTCATGTCTAGACGAGTTCCTAATGCTTGCTGTAATGTCTGCCAGAATCTTGAAATAAATCTGCCATCCCTATCAGAGATAATAGAGATTGGTATTCCATGTCTGGAGACGACTTCCTTCAAATACAGTCGTGCTAACTTCTCCATCTTTTCATCTTCTCTTATTGGCAGGAAGTGTGCTGATTTGGTGAGACGATCAACTATTACCCAAATAGTATCAAAACCACTTGCAGTCCTTAGTAATTTAGTGATGAAATCCATGGTAATGTTTTCCCATTTCCATTCCGGGATTTCAGGTTGTTGCAGTAGACCTGATGGTTTCTGATGCTCCGCTTTGACCTTCGAGACGTCAAACATTCCCCTACGTATTTAGCAACATCGGCTTTCATACTTGGCCACCAAAAATGTTTCTTGAGATCCTTGAACATCTTCCCCGTTCCAGGATGTATTGAGTATCTAGTTTTATGAGCTTCTCTAAGTACCATTTCTCTCATATCTCCAAATTTTGGTACCCAAATTCTTTCAGCCCTATACCGGTCCGTCTTCCCGAATATTAAGATGCTTTTCCGATCCTTTGGGTATTTCATCCTTTAAATTTCCCTCTTTTAAAACTCCTTATTGCACCTCCTTTATTTGAGTAGTAAGGTTATTGTGAATCATTATATTCATAGATTTTACTCGAATGGGTTCTCTGTCCTTTCTGCTCAAGGCGTCGGCTACCACATTTGCCTTTCCCGGGTGGTAACGAATCTCAAAGTCGTAATCATTCAACAATTCAATCCACCTACACTGCCTCATATTCAGTTGTTTCTGATTAAATATGTGTTGAAGACTTTTGTGGTCGGTATATATAATACTTTTGACCCCATATAAGTAGTGCCTCCAAGTCTTTAATGCAAAAACAACCGCGCCTAATTCCAAATCATGCGTCGTATAATTTTGCTCATGAATCTTCAATTGTCTAGACGCATAAGCAATCACCTTCGTCCGTTGCATTAATACACAACCGAGACCTTGCTTTGATGCGTCACAATAAATCACAAAATCATCATTCCCTTCAGGCAATGACAATATAGGTGCCGTAGTTAGCTTTTTCTTCAATAATTGAAACGCCTTCTCTTGTTCATCCTTCTATTCAAATTTCTTCCCTTTATGCGTTAATGCAGTCAAGGGTTTTGCTGTTTTGGAGAAATCTTGGATGAATCTTCTGTAGTAACCAGCCAATCCTAAAAATTGACGTATATGCTTCGGAGTTTTTGAGGTTTCCCACTTTTCAACGGTTTCGATCTTTGTTGGGTCCACCTGGATACCTTCTTTGTTCACTATGTGACCGAGGAATTGAACTTCTTCCAACCAAAATGCACACTTTGAAAACTTAGCGTACAGTTTTTCTTTCCTCAATACTTCTAGCACTTTTCTCAAATGTTCTTCGTGCTCTTGATCATTATTTGAGTAAATAAGTATGTCATCGATGAAAACAATGACAAACTTGTCAAGATATGGCCCACACACTCGGTTCATAAGGTCCATGAACACAGCTGGTGCGTTAGTCAATCCAAACGGCATAACCATAAACTCGTAATGACCATAACGCGTCCTAAAAGCAGTTTTTGGAATATCATCCTCCTTTACTCGCATTTGATGATATCCAGAACGTAAATTGATCTTCGAATAAACCGACGAGCCTTGTAGTTGATCAAATAAGTCGTCAATTCTCGGCAGTGGATAACTGTTTTTGATGGTAAGTTTGTTCAACTCTCTGTAGTCAATACACAACCTAAATGTACCATCCTTCTTCTTGACAAACAAAACAGGATCTCCCCATGGTGATGTGCTTGGTCGAATGAAACCACGTTCTAATAGTTTTTGCAGTTGGCTTTGCAGTTCTTTCATCTCGCTGGGTGCGAGTCTATAAGGAGATCGAGCTATTGGTGCAGCTCCTGGTACAAGATCTATTTGAAATTCAACAGATCGATGTGGAGGTAGTCCCGGTAATTCTTTCAGAAATACATCGGGAAATTCTTTTGCGACGGGAACATCATTGATGCTCTTTTCTTCAGTTTGTACTTTCTCGACGTGTGCTAGAACAGCATAGCAACCTTTTCTTATTAGTTTTTGTGCCTTCAAATTACTAATAAGATGTAGCTTCATGTTGCCCTTTTCTCCGTACACCATTAAGGGTTCTCCTTCTTCTCGTACAATGCGAATTGCATTTTTATAACATACGATCTCTGCTTTCACCTTCTTCAGCCAGTCCATGCCAACTATTACATCAAAACTCCCTAACTCTACTGGTATCAAATCAATCTTAAATATTTCGCTACCCAGTTTAATTTCTCGATTCCGGCATATATTATCTGCTGAAATTAATTTACCGTTTGCTAATTCGAGTAAAAATTTACTATCCAACGGCGTCAATGGACAACTTAATTTAGCACAAAAATCTCTACTCATATAGCTTCTATCCGCACCCGAATCAAATAAAACGTAAGCAGATTTATTGTCAATAAGAAACGTACCTGTAACAAGCTCCGGGTTTTCCTGTGCCTCTGCCGCATTAATATTGAAAACTCTTCCGCGGCCTTGTCCATTCGTGTTCTCCTGGTTCGGGCAATTTCTAATAATGTGGCCCGGTTTTCCACATTTATACTTGCTCCGACACTACTTGCTCCGCCATTACTCGTTCCGACACCATTTGTTCCTTTCGTTCTGTTAACCCCTGGTCCGTAGACCTCACACTTAGCCGCGCTATGACCATTTCTTTTACACTTGTTGCAAAATTTGGTGCAGAACCCCGAGTGATACTTTTCACACCTTTGGCATAGCTGCTTCTGATTGTTGTAGTTGTTACGGTTATTATTGTTGTTGGGATGATTGTTGTAGTTGCTGTTATTGTTGTTGTTGTTGTTGTTGTTGTTGTTGTTGCTGTTGTTGTTGTTGTTGTTGTTGTTGTTGTTGTTGGGCCATTTGTTGTAGTTGCGATTGATGTTGCGATTGTTGGGATAATTGTTGCGATTATTGTTGTAATTGCTGTTGTTGTTGTATTGGTGATTCTTATCACCGTTTTCCTCCCACTTTCTTTTGACTTGCTTCACATTGGCCTCTTCAGCCGTCTGTTCTTTAATTCTTTCCTCAATCTGGTTCACTAGTTTGTGAGCCATTCTACATGCCTGTTGTATGGAGGCGGGCTCGTGTGAACTTATATCTTCTTGGATTCTTTCCGGTAATCCTTTCACAAACGCATCGATCTTCTCTTCCTCATCTTCGAACGCTCCCGGACACAATAGGCATAATTCTGTGAATCGTCTTTCATACGTGGTAATATCAAATCCTTGGGTTCGTAACCCTCTAAGTTCTGTCTTGAGCTTATTGACCTCGGTTCTGGGACGGTACTTCTCGTTCATCAAGTGCTTGAATGCTGACCACGGTAGTGCGTACGCATCATATTGTCCCACTTGCTCAAGATAGGTATTCCACCATGTTAACGCAGAACCTGTGAATGTAACGTCCTCCCAATAGGGTCTGGAAGGAACGTCACTAATATCAAAACATACCAACATATTATAAATAACGAGAACAATACTAAATGATGAATTTAACTTTAATGAGTACGCAGCGGAAAATGAAATGTCGTTACAATGACAGGAATAACAATAACGTAAATGTTCACATGCAGAAGTAATAAATGCGATATCTCTTGGTCCTATGTCCAAGTAGCATCACATAAGCAGTAAGTATAAGAGCTTGAATCAAACACCACCTGAGACAAAACATGCTAAAGTGTCAACCAAAAAGGTTGTGTGAAGTTCATAGGTTTAACAAAAAGTTTGACCGTTGTTTTAGACCACAAGATTTAATTTGTAAAGTTGATCTCCTGCAGGATCAAAAAGTTATGCCAAAGCGTGATATTTAGACTAAACGTTCAAGTTTGCCCCATGACAAGTTGTGTCTGTCCTTGTCGGTTTAATTTCATTATCAAGTAATACAAAGACTTAGTCAAATGTATCGGGGACGTTACTCCCGATAGGCCTACCCCCAATAATTAAGCATGCAGCAACAATTAAAAATATCACTGTAGGGACTTAGTCGGACATAGCTGGGTATAGCATAGTTTAACAGTTTGGTACTTGTGTCTAAATTGTAAAAAGTAAAAACAGCATGTGTCTCACCCCAAGTAAAGTAAGTAAGTTTGCTAGCAATAAAGAGGGGCTATGAATTCACCTTAGTAAGTAGAGAGAGAGTTATTCCTCGGAATAAAGAGTTGAACGAGTGAGCAGGAAAGTCAACCTATTGACATTTAAGAGTAGTTAAGTGTTTTGCCCATGTTTAAGTTTAAGTATGTGTTTGTTTTACTAAGTTTCTATTCCTAGTAAGTTACTATTTTTATAAAGTTTCTATTTTTAGAAAGTTTCTTATTTTACTAAGTTTCTATGACTAGAGAGTTTCTACTTTTATCAGTGTTTTCCATTTTAGGATACTTGCCGTATTAGATAAGTTTCCAATCACCCCTTTCCCTTCGAATGGTTAATTTAGATCTAGGGTCTTGAGCCATAGGACCCTTTAAATCAGAAATCCAAACCCTCTGCCTAGAATCTCATAGAAACCATTCGTCAAGAAAGTTCAAAGATCTATACATCTCTAATACATATCCCAAAATGTTTTTATGTTACAATATAAGTAGTAGGTTATAGGTGCTAGTAATAGTAATAGTGTATACATGTTATTTATTTTATTTTTAATTGCATATAATTTATAACATTATTTACATGTTTCGGTAAAAATAATAACCGAAGTAAAAAGTAAAAAGTAAAAAGTAAAAAAAATAAAAGTAAGAAAAGAATACTTACTAGTAGTAATTCTTCAAAGAGAGAATGAGAGAAATTTTGGTGTGAGTTTGAATGAGAAATGAGGGGTATTTATACTTGAAAAAATTAGGTAAAAAGAATAAAATAATTAAAAGAAAAAGAAATATTTTAATTCTTAATGGGATTTTAAAATTAAAAAGTATTAAATGTTAGGTCATGGGATAATGCACAAAATAAAATAATAAAAGTAGTTTTACATTACAATTTTTAATTAAAAAGTAATTTATTTATTTATTTATTTATTTATTTTTTTCATTTATTTTAAGGATTTTTTTTATATAAATAAACAAATTGATTTAATGCTTTTCCAAGAATATTTATCAATAATATTTTATTTTATTTTATTTTATTTTTTTTATTTAATTAATAAATACAAATTTTGCATAAAAATAATAAATAATTCGGTATTTTGTATTTTTAATAATAATTATGATTTTAATTATTAAACTATAGTTTTAGTAAGTTTGTAAATATTATTACATTTATATATAATTAGATTTATTATATAGTTAAATATATAATACATTAACTAAATAATAAAAGTGATACAAAGTTTATATACTTAGTTAAATTATATCAAATTATATAAATTAATAATATATTATTTATTTAAGCGTACATTGTTGACTAAAAATTACTATTCGGTCAATATTTAATTGTATATAACAACCCTTAATACATGTAGTCAGACATATAACCCTAGAGTTAATTCAGTAAATTTAGAAGTCGAAAAGTGAGGGTTGTTACAGTACCTCCCCGTTAATAAAAACTTCGTCCCGAAATTTTAGGTAGACTTCTCGGATGCATCAGCAGTTGAGAAGAGATGGGGATATTTCTGTTTCATTTGGTCTTCACGTTCCCAGGTATACTCGGGGCCACGTCGTGAATTCCAACGGATCTTAACAATAGGTATGGTGCTTTGTTTTAAGCGTTTAGAAGATCGGTCCATGACTTCTACGGGTTCTTCTATGAAGTGCATTTTATCATCAATGCGAATGTCATCCAAAGGAATAACGAGAGTGTCATCAGCGAGACACTTTTTAAGATTCGAGACATGAAATACGTTGTGTACGCTGCTAAGTTCAGCGGGTAATTCTAATCGATAAGCCACGGGTCCGATCCTTTCAGTAATCTTGAAGGGTCCAACAAAACGCGGACTTAGTTTGCTTCGTTTACCAAAACGAATGACGCCTTTCCAAGGGGATACTTTCAACATGACTTTGTCACCAACTTGGAATTCCAAATCTTTCCGACCTTTATTAGCATAGCTCTTCTGTCGGCTGCGGGCAGTTTCTATTCGTTTCTTAATCTGAACTATCTTTTCGGTTGTCTCGTGTATGATTTCAGGACCAGTTAACTGTCTGTCCTCTAATTCATCCCAGTACAGTGGGGATCTACATTTTCGTCTGTATAAGGCCTCAAAAGGTGCATCCTTAATACTTGAGTGGTAACTATTATTGTAAGAGAATTCAACCAAAGGCAAATGTCTATCCCAGCCTTTGCCGAAGTCGATTACACAAGCGCGAAGCATATCTTCCAATGTTTGAATGGTTCGTTCACTTTGACCATCGGTTAGCGGATGATAAGCAGTACTCATGTCTAGTTGAGTTCCAAGAGCAGTTTGTAAGGATTTCCAGAATCTGGAAGTGAATCTACTGTCGCGATCGGATATGATTGATATAGGAACACCATGACGAGAGACAATTTCTTTGATATACAGTTGTGACAATCTCTCCATCTTGTCGGTCTCCTTGATCGGTAAAAAATGAGCAGATTTAGTAACACGATCTACTATGACCCATATAGTATCATTGCCACTAGAAGTCTTGGGCAATTTAGTAATATAGTCCATAGCGATACATTCCCACTTCCACTGCGGAATATCGGGTTGTGTCAACAGACCATAAGGCTTTTGATGTTCAGCCTTGACTTTCAAACAAGTGAGACACTTACTAACATAAGTAGCAATGTCGGCTTTCATATTAGGCCACCAGTAGAATTCCTTCACATCGTGGTACATCTTACTGGAACCCGGATGAATAGAATACCTAGTCTTATGCGCTTCATCCAAGACTAGTTCACGAAGATTACCGAAGCGAGGAACCCAAATTATGTTGCCAAAGTACCGTGTACCATTAGCTTTCACTTAGAGTTGGTTCTCAAAACCGATAGGTCCTTCACCTTCGATAAGTGTTGGTTTAATAGCTTCCAGTTGAGCTTCGCAGATTCGTGATATAAGATTTGATTTGATTTTCAGGTTTAAGGCACGAACACATTTAACATCGTCTTTTCGACTAAGGGCATCAGCAACTACGTTTGCCTTGCCAGGATGATATTCCATCTTACAGTCATAATCGTTCAATAACTCGAGCCATCGGCTTTGCCTCATATTCAGCTATTTTTGATCAAAGATGTGTCGAAGACTTTTATGGTCAGTGTACACCGTAAACTGGGTACCATATAGATAATGTCTCCATATCTTTAATGCAAATACCACGGCACCTAACTCAAGGTCGTGTGTGGTATAGTTCTCCTCATGTTTCTTCAACTGTCTAGATGCGTAGGCAATAACCTTTTCACGTTGCATTAAAACACAACCAAAGCCTTGCTTTTCGGCAACGCAGTAAACAACAAAATCGTCAGTACCTTCAGGTAAAGATAGAATTGGGGTTGTGGTCAACTTCTCTTTCAGAATCTTGAAAGCAGATTCCTGTTCTTCGGACCACTCAAACTTCTTCTCTTTTTGAGTTAGCTTCGTAAGAGGTTTGGCAATAAGGGAAAAATCCTTTATGAATCTCTGATAATAACCGGCAAGTCCCAAAAATTGACGAATATGCTTCGCAGTCTTTGGTATCTCCCAGTTCTGGGTAGCGGTAATCTTAGCTGGATCGACATGTATTCCATTACTATCAACAACGTGTCTGAGGAATTGTACAGTTTTGAGCCAAAACTCGCACTTAGAAAACTTAGCGTAGAGTTGTTCCTTTCGTAAGAGTTCAAGAATCACGCGCAGATGTTGCTCATGTTCCTTCTCACTCTTGGAGTAGATCAAAATGTCATCAATGAAAACAATGACAAATTTATCGAGATAAGATTTGCAGAAACGGTTCATGAGATCCATGAAAACGACAGGAGCATTGGTCAAACCAAAAGGTATGTGTAACGACCCGGAAATTTCCGACCAAATTTAAACTCTAATCTCTATATGGTTCCGACACGATAAGCAAAAACCCTAAAGTTGACCCGCACTTTTTCGATCGTTCTATACTTATAAGATTAATATTTACATAAATTAAACCTTACCAACATGATAAGCAATCCAAATTGTTGAGACTTATGTTTTCGAAAAGAGTTTTACACAACGTTTGACCGTCTAGTTTGACCGATGATATCACGAACTATACAATATATGATAATTATACGTTTGTGTATATATATGTATATATACATATTTAACATGATCTAAGAATGTTTTAATATCTCATTTTGTATTAATAACAATAAGTTATAAGTATATTTTGAAACTACTAACTTAAGTTTTCAAAACGATAACCATACGTAACGTTATTTGACTTAAATACTTATGACCTATAATGTTTATACATATATCGTATAAGTAATGTATTTAATCACTTTTAAAGACTTAAATACATAAAACAATATAAGTATATTTACAAAAGATAGCTATATTTGAATCCTCGTTCCGTTTTCTCAAAGATTTCTATACGTATACCTAGGGTATATGTACCCGTATCATACGCAGCTTCTAGATGTATTTACTATTGGTATATACCAATAAAAATCTGCTCCTTAGCAGCCTTAAATGATTAAGAAACATGTGGAACCAACCATTTGTCAAGTAGCATGAATTATTTAGCAAGAAAACAAAGTTAGGTATCTTTTTTTTCCTTTATAACCTAAAAACGTTTTTATGCATGCACACCATTTCTTCACCCCATTTTCTCATACTTACACTTCCATTTCTCTCTCAAAATACTCTTAACTTCATACTTGATCATCTCCAAGCATTTTCCCCATCATTTAGCTTCAAAAACCTTACTTAAACACCATAAGAAAACCATACAAAAACACTTCAAGAAATCCTTCCAAGAACACAAACTTACTTCCAATCTTTCATCCAATTCCATCACCCTTTTGGTTCTAGCTTTTTACTCTTCTTTTACAGCAACCTTGTCCAAGGAACTTGAGGTAGTATCTATGTTCATAACCTTATTCGATTCATATATATATAGCTATCATATTTTGTGGTATACAATTTTAACAACAAGAACATAGTTTGAAAGTTTTCAAACTTGTTTGCAAACTAAATAGATCCTTCTAACTTAACTTTTAAAATACTTCAAGACCTGTAATATAACTTAAATATATGCTAACTTAACAAGGTATAACTTGGTTTTTCAAAGAATATCTTAAAAACTGTTTTTACGACGTCGGAGTGTAACCGGGGACTGTTTTGGGTTGGATAATTAAAAACTATCTTAAACTTTGAATTGGAGGTTTATGTTCTGGAAAAATGATTTTTACTATAAATATGTTAACACATAAAAATTTCATGATTTAATTCAAAGTATAAGTATTTTTAGAAAAATGGTCATTAAGTGTTATTTTTTTGTAACAAAAATGTTTAACTTCATAAGTTTCACTAAAGTTTCACCTATGCCGTGTGATTTTGAATACAAACCAAGGTATTTTCAGTTCATAGTCTTAAAGAGGGACTCGATCCAAGGAGATGGCAAGTTGAATCAACGAAAACGGATTTGTAACGAAGAAACTATGACCGAAACAAAATTGGTTATCCTAGACTTGTTTAACTTCGGGATTAATTGGGAAAAATTAAATAAATCACATATTTCTAAGATAACATGATATTTTATATATATGTACTTATAATTCAATTTTATATGGTTCAGGATCACCCGTAAACAACACGAGAAGATTAATCATAAGATCCCGTGTTTGTACGCAACACGTCATTTGACAACACCGGTACTTTATGTAAGCAACACGTCATTTGACAACACCGGTACCGTGGGTCAAGATTAATCTTGACCAATACATATACGATGGGGTTTTATTTATTTCGTTGGGGGTTTTATTTATTTCATTGCGGGTATATTAAACATCTAAAAATGAACCATTAAAATTGAATTACTAACAACGAGCTGCTAACTACGGACTAAGGAATTATTCAAAGTGTTAAAAGTATAACAAGTATATATATGTGACGTTTGTTTAAAAAGAAAAGGTATTGATATATTATATATGGATAGGTTCGTGATATCAACCGGAGACCAAGTCAAATTATATATATCTTCAAGACGAAAGTGAGTATATAGTCCCATTTTTAAACTCTAAATATTTCGGGATGAGAATACATGTATTTTATGTTTTACGTTATGGACACAAGTAACTGAAAAATATATTCTACGTTGAGTTGTACCACTGGCATACTTCCCTGTAGCTTGGTAACTAATATTTACAGCGGTATTGTAAACGCGAATCCTGTTGATAGATCTATCGGGCCTGACAACCCCAACCGGACTGGACGACCAGTATTCAACGGTTGCACAGTACTTCGTTTCGTGACTACACTTGGTACAGTGTAGTAAGATTTCATATTAAAGGGAATATGTGACGTGATTAATTGTTAAGTATGGTTACCAAGTGCTCAACCACTTAGAATATTTTTATTAAAATGTTTATATATGAAATCTTGTGGTCTATATTTATATCGCTGTCGACATTAAACCTATATCTCACCAACTTTATGTTGACATTTTAAAGCATGTTATTCTCAGGTATGAATTAAGTCTTCCGCTGTGCATTATCTCGTACTAAGGATACTACTTGAGGCCATTAAGGACTTATATCATAAGGCGTTGCATTCGAGTCATTGAAGTTCATAGAGACTATTATTAAGTAAATGGCGGTTTGGGTCATTTGAATATTATGAAATGTCAGGCGAATATGTCAATTATGGATGTAACTATAGATTGCCTTTTAAGAATAAATGCAACGTTTGTAAGATGTATCATATAGAGGGCAAGTACCTCGCAATGTTATCAACTATTGTAATTCGTTTGTAATCAATATGGACAACGTCCGGATGATTAGTTTCGAATCCTTTCAGTTGGTATCAGAGCGTTGGTCTTAGCGAACCAGGCCTTGCATTAGTGTGTCTAACTAGTAGTTGTTAAGATACATCAATGAGTCTGGACTTTGACCGTGTCTACATGTCAAAAGTTTTGCTTATCATATCTAGTCGAAAATCATCTGCTTATCATCCTTAAGAATTGCCTGCTTAGTATTCTTAAGTCTAGACACGTCTTACTGCATTTGGTGCATCGATAGTGTATAGACAAAATTCGTATCCTAGCGTATCTGTTGCTATAGACATTGCCTGACGAATTTCAAAGATTCTCCGTAATTCACGGGATTTTGAGTATTATAAATACATATGTAAATTATGTATTGAAGAATACCAAACCCAACTCCTATAATCTATTCCAAACCAAAAATTCATTTCCCCGACTGTACAAGATGAACTCCGCGTCCAGTTCGAATTCCTCCGACTCCGACAGCTACGCTGATATGGATTTCCATTCGGGCTCCGAAGGCAGCGTCACTGGAATGGATCAACCAATTTCTCATCATCTATTCTGGATGAATTGGGGATGGGTTCGTAGTATACTAAATTATTAGAGACAAGAAGAAGGTGATCCCTTTCACCCACCGAATTGCCCCATTGGCGACGAACCTGAAGCACTTACCGGCGAACCTGTTCGAGAAACCATTTTTCTCTCATTTCTCGAGTATCTCGTCACGATTATATCCTATCCCATATTTCGGATCTTGTTCATTCGCTCACTCCAACCGCCAATCATCCTGGTGTACTAGCAGAAATTAACGAACTTCGCGCTCGTGTGACGGCTTTGGAGAACACGGTGCGAAGGTTACAAACACCAGCAGCAGCACCAGCAGCATAACCAGTACCGTTAACAACATCAACCTCGCAATCTTCAGTACCAGTAGCATCATCGACGTCAACGACATCATCAGCATCAACACCAACCGTATCATTACCACCACCAACAATCACATCCGCACCACGTACCTCAACATCATCATCTGAACTTCGAATATGATCTTTATTCTACATATCATTCTACACCGATTACCTCTTCTTTACGTATCGTTCTTCGTTCGACATGACGATTATGTAATCTCTAATGTTTTGGAGATTATGTAATCTAGTAATAACGATAAATCAAATGAGTTGAATATTTTATTGACTCATTAAATTCATAGTTACCTCCGAAGAAAATATATATGCAAATATATTTTCATAAAGATTGTAATTAAAAATTTCATTCGTACAAACTGTTAATGATGAAAATATTTTAACGGGTGGGTAGTACCCAAGGAATATTTAGAATTCACATTAACAAGTTACACTGTACATTCTTCGAATCTGATTCAACGATCATTTATTATCCTACTTACAATTACCGATATACGTATCCGTTCACCCCAGATTAACCATTTCCATTTAAATTTCATATTTGGATTTTTACCTATCCGAATCCAACAAGTGGCATAATGAAGAAACATTGGCAAAATAAAAATTGTTAGAAACAGATGAATTAATTAATTGAAATTGTGATAGGATTACACGCTAACTGTTCCGGCTAACTGTTCCTAGCTAACTGATTAATATTTAATTTATCGCAATTTACATTCTCGCAATTTTAATTTCTGCACTGTACATACTGTCGGGACACATGTACAACAATACGTCGGATTAATTCTGAGACAACACGTTGTATAATGGGTCATGATATATATTTATTTATTTTACGCACTTTAAATAACGGAACACGTATACAAGGTTTCGACTTATCATATCGACCCATCTATATATATATTTTGGAACAACCGTAGACACTCTATGTGTGAAGATGGGAGTTGGCTATACAGGGTCGGAGTTGATTCCAAAATATATATATGGTTTGAGTTGTGATCGACACTGAGACCGGTACACGGGTCACGATACGTATTAATTAATTCGAATATTATACGTTTAATTTATATATATGAATTTGTTGGACCACTGGACAATCGGATTATTGGATTGCTAACTTTGGACGATTAAAAATAAATTAAAATGTTGAATATAACATATGAAACTAAACAATTCTTCAAGTTTGCCACTTGATTTTATCCTAAACCTTATTTGAACCTCGACAATTATAATTCGCGATCAAATCTTTCATGATTCTTGAAAATACCTCGATCGAGAAGTTGAACCAGTCGCACCTCGCCTAAGGAAGAAAGATTCATGCATACAGTTATGCATCTGAAAAACTTTTGAAACTATATATAGTTAAAACGTATCCGCGTCGAATTCCTTATCATTCATTAGCAAAAACAACCTTACAATTCCTTTTCAAAGTAACCAATTTTGTCACAGCTCCACTTCGACTTCTCAGTAAGACTACTCTTATTATAACCTCGATATATATACGTTGTCCTTTCGCCGTCGTTACCGGAGAACCTTTTATATTCCACAATATCATCAGCAAATGTACCAGTAGATCGTCATCTCTTTGACGGAACCCGCAATCAGTATTTTAAAAATCTCGCAGGGCTCCTCCAGTTATACCTATGACGTTTATCCCTAAGAATTTCATACTCCGAATGTGAAGTTTCTGAAAAACACCCTGAACTATGAAGTAGTTCTTGAAATGCTGATGAAGCAGCAAGAACTGTAAAGGAATTTAGCGGTCAAAAGTTGACGATAAAGTATAATGTGTTGGTAAAGCTCAGAAAAAGAGGAGATTTGGAATTGGAAAACGGATTGAGCAAAGTATGAAGGGAGGTGTGGATAAATCACAAGAACTGAATCTGCTTTCAAAGAATCCAAATGATTCAGTGCCTGCTGAAATCATTAATAAGAACCCTACCCCTTATTCTAGACTTTTTCGGATGATATTCTTCATCATCATCTTATCTTAGGTATTATAAGGTATCTTCATATCTTCCGATATACATATTCTCTACATTTCTAGAGATATTTTCACAACTATTCCTATCTGAGATCATTTGTTACTCCGTAACATCTGCGTTACAACATAAAGGAAACTATGTTAGTTTCTAAATTCTGAAACCTTCGAGTTTAAAAAAAAAAGAAATGTTTTGAAGTAGTGTTGGGAACTGATGCATGAATTAGTATAATATAATGAAACTTGATCAACTTCATTATATTACAGTAAGTCATGTTAAGTTTCTAATGGAATGTGATGATTCACAGTACCGTCATCATGTGCCATGTTACACGGCTCTTACATTCTATCCAATTCTGAAACGTATTAAGAACAAATCATCTTGATAGTTCTATCTTCCTGGATATTCTGGTAATTTAACAAATCAAAATCGTGTCATTACCATTCCTTTCTGAGAACAATAGCTATGTTCATTTCAAATCCTATACCTACAAATTCCGAATCATTACTCGCTTGACTCAAGAAGAAACGAAGGGAGTAGTTTTATAGTGAAATATCCGACAAAGAAATCGAAACAGATTACCGCATTAAATCAAAGGAGATCCTGTTTTCTAAATCGCCGAAGAACCAAATCTTATTATGTAAGATTTTCTTTAAATCCGTAAATTCCGGAAATCAATCATAACTACGTCATCAGTTGAAACGAATATAAATATTTGCTTATGTCACTATTTTGTGAGAGCTTCACTCGTACACTTCACAGGGTCGAAACATTTCATCTATATCTCATAATAATGACAAAACTCCATTATTACCTCATATTAGTCATGAAAAACATTCTTATTGTTAGCCATCACGACCTCCCTCAAATTTCGGGGACGAAATTTCTTTAACGGGTAGGTACTGTAACGACCCGGAAATTTCCGACCAAATTTAAACTCTAATCTCTATATGGTTCCGACACGATAAGCAAAAACCCTAAAGTTGACCCGCACTTTTTCGATCGTTCTATACTTATAAGATTAATATTTACATAAATTAAACCTTACCAACATGATAAGCAATCCAAATTGTTGAGACTTATGTTTTCGAAAAGAGTTTTACACAACGTTTGACCGTCTAGTTTGACCGATGATATCACGAACTATACAATATATGATAATTACACGTTTGTGTATATATATGTATATATACATATTTAACATGATCTAAGAATGTTTTAATATCTCATTTTGTATTAATAACAATAAGTTATAAGTATATTTTGAAACTACTAACTTAAGTTTTCAAAACGATAACCATACGTAACGTTATTTGACTTAAATACTTATGACCTATAATGTTTATACATATATCGCATAAGTAATGTATTTAATCACTTTTAAAGACTTAAATACATAAAACAATATAAGTATATTTACAAAAGATAGCTATATTTGAATCCTCGTTCCGTTTTCTCAAAGATTTCTATACGTATACCTAGGGTATATGTACCCGTATCATACGCAGCTTCTAGATGTATTTACTATTGGTATATACCAATAAAAATCTGCTCCTTAGCAGCCTTAAATGATTAAGAAACATGTGGAACCAACCATTTGTCAAGTAGCATGAATTATTTAGCAAGAAAACAAAGTTAGGTATCTTTTTTTTCCTTTATAACCTAAAAACGTTTTTATGCATGCACACCATTTCTTCACCCCATTTTCTCATACTTACACTTCCATTTCTCTCTCAAAATACTCTTAACTTCATACTTGATCATCTCCAAGCATTTTCCCCATCATTTAGCTTCAAAAACCTTACTTAAACACCATAAGAAAACCATACAAAAACACTTCAAGAAATCCTTCCAAGAACACAAACTTACTTCCAATCTTTCATCCAATTCCATCACCCTTTTGGTTCTAGCTTTTTACTCCTCTTTTACAGCAACCTTGTCCAAGGAACTTGAGGTAGTATCTATGTTCATAACCTTATTCGATTCATATATATATAGCTATCATATTTTGTGGTATACAATTTTAACAACAAGAACATAGTTTGAAAGTTTTCAAACTTGTTTGCAAACTAAATAGATCCTTCTAACTTAACTTTTAAAATACTTCAAGACCTGTAATATAACTTAAATATATGCTAACTTAACAAGGTATAACTTGGTTTTTCAAAGAATATCTTAAAAACTGTTTTTACGACGTCGGAGTGTAACCGGGGACTGTTTTGGGTTGGATAATTAAAAACTATCTTAAACTTTGAATTGGAGGTTTATGTTCTGGAAAAATGATTTTTACTATAAATATGTTAACACATAAAAATTTCATGATTTAATTCAAAGTATAAGTATTTTTAGAAAAATGGTCATTAAGTGTTATTTTTTTGTAACAAAAATGTTTAACTTCATAAGTTTCACTAAAGTTTCACCTATGCCGTGTGATTTTGAATACAAACCAAGGTATTTTCAGTTCATAGTCTTAAAGAGGGACTCGATCCAAGGAGATGGCAAGTTGAATCAACGAAAACGGATTTGTAACGAAGAAACTATGACCGAAACAAAATTGGTTATCCTAGACTTGTTTAACTTCGGGATTAATTGGGAAAAATTAAATAAATCACATATTTCTAAGATAACATGATATTTTATATATATGTACTTATAATTTAATTTTATATGGTTCAGGATCACCCGTAAACAACACGAGAAGATTAATCATAAGATCCCGTGTTTGTACGCAACACGTCATTTGACAACACCGGTACTTTATGTACGCAACACGTCATTTGACAACACCGGTACCGTGGGTCAAGATTAATCTTGACCAATACATATACGATGGGGTTTTATTTATTTCGTTGGGGGTTTTATTTATTTCATTGCGGGTATATTAAACATCTAAAAATGAACCATTAAAATTGAATTACTAACAACGAGCTGCTAACTACGGACTAAGGAATTATTCAAAGTGTTAAAAGTATAACAAGTATATATATGTGACGTTTGTTTAAAAAGAAAAGGTATTGATATATTATATATGGATAGGTTCGTGATATCAACCGGAGACCAAGTCAAATTATATATATCTTCAAGACGAAAGTGAGTATATAGTCCCATTTTTAAACTCTAAATATTTCGGGATGAGAATACATGTATTTTATGTTTTACGTTATGGACACAAGTAACTGAAAAATATATTCTACGTTGAGTTGTACCACTGGCATACTTCCCTGTAGCTTGGTAACTAATATTTACAGCGGTATTGTAAACGCGAATCCTGTTGATAGATCTATCGGGCCTGACAACCCCAACCGGACTGGACGACCAGTATTCAACGGTTGCACAGTACTTCGTTTCGTGACTACACTTGGTACAGTGTAGTAAGATTTCATATTAAAGGGAATATGTGACGTGATTAATTGTTAAGTATGGTTACCAAGTGCTCAACCACTTAGAATATTTTTATTAAAATGTTTATATATGAAATCTTGTGGTCTATATTTATATCGCTGTCGACATTAAACCTATATCTCACCAACTTTATGTTGACATTTTAAAGCATGTTATTCTCAGGTATGAATTAAGTCTTCCGCTGTGCATTATCTCGTACTAAGGATACTACTTGAGGCCATTAAGGACTTATATCATAAGGCGTTGCATTCGAGTCATTGAAGTTCATAGAGACTATTATTAAGTAAATGGCGGTTTAGGTCATTTGAATATTATGAAATGTCAGGCGAATATGTCAATTATGGATGTAACTATAGATTGCCTTTTAAGAATAAATGCAACGTTTGTAAGATGTATCATATAGAGGGCAAGTACCTCGCAATGTTATCAACTATTGTAATTCGTTTGTAATCAATATGGACAACGTCCGGATGATTAGTTTCGGATCCTTTCAGTATGACACAGAATTCATAGTGCCCATAACGAGTGCGAAAAGCAGTCTTAGGAATATCAGATTCCTTGACTCTAAGTTGGTGATATCCGGACCTCAAATCAATCTTTGAATAAACAATTGACCCTTGAAGTTGGTCGAATAGATCATTAATACGTGGCAACGGATAACGGTTCTTGATAGTAAGCTTGTTAAGTTCGCGGTAATCAATGCACATCCTTAACGTACCATCCTTCTTTTTAACAAATAGAATAGGAGCTCCCCATGGGGACGAGCTTGGACGAAAGAAACCTTTATCCAATAGTTCTTGGAGCTGGTTGGAAAGTTCCTTCATTTCAGAAGGTGCTAAACGGTATGGTGCTTTAGCAATAGGAGTAGCACCGGGAGCTAAATCAATTTGAAATTCAACTTGTCGATGAGGTGGAAGACCTGGAAGATCTTCGGGAAACACATCGGGAAAGTCTTTAACCACTGGTACATCTTCAATACACTTCTCTTTCGATTCGATCATCTTAACGTGGGCTAGAATAGCTGGATAACCTTTCATAAGATGTTTGCGGGTTTTAATACAGGAGATAATATTAAGATTGGAACCACTCTTTTCACCTTGGATGATAAGAGTCTCTCCATTTCCCAATGGAACATGAATGGTTTTATCGTAACACATGATGGCAGCTCTCAATGGACGTAACCAGTCCATTCCAACTACGACGTCAAAACTTCCGAGCTCGACCGGCAAAAGGTCTATCTTAAATTCTTTATCGACTAAGATTAGGTTGTGGTTTTTATAGACTTTATCGACTTGCATGACCTTTCCATTGGCTACTTCTACTAATCTTTTAGTTTCTAAGGGTTGAGGCTTTTCAGCAAATAGGGTACAAAAATCACTAGACACGTAACTTCTGTCGGCACCAGTATCGAATAAAATAGTTGCATAGAAATTATTGACAAGATACGTACCCGTGATAACTTCATCTTCATCTCGGGCTTCAGCAGCAGTAATAACAAACGCACGACCCTTCGCAGCAGTAGCATTAGCTCCAGTAGCGGGATTATCTTTCTTCTTAGGACAATTCGGACTAATGTGTCCCTTCTCTCCATAAATATAGCATGTAGGAGGAGCTTTGGCCGGAACAATAGCCTTATCCTTCGGAGGAGTCTTACACGTCTTAGCAACATGTCCCACTTTCTTACACAACGCACAAACTGTAGTACACTTCCCCGGGTGATGCCTCTCACAACGAATACAGAAAGGATAAGCACCCTTATAATTCGACCTTGAACCATCCGTAGGCTTCTTATTATCATTCTGAGCCGAACCTTGAGATGGCTCAAACTTCCTCTTACCATCATTACCCTTGGTTTCATCTTGTTTATTGGTCGACGCCCTTCTTCTCTTGGCCAACATGAGATTTTGTGCCATGAGAATCACAGCATCCAAAGTAACCTTCTCAGCAGCAATAACATTCCCTTGAACATCCTCGGAAAGACCTTCAATATACCGCTCAATTCTTCTAGCTTCAGTAGGAAACATTTCAGGACATAGAGTAGATAGCTCCAGATAACGATTGGTATAGTTCTCAATGTCAGTACCCTTGACCTTGAGTTCCCAGAATTCAGCTTCAAGTTTCTGAACTTGACTTCGAGGACAAAATTTGTTGACCATCATGTTTTTGAGTTCATCCCATGGAATTGCATTAGCATTATCAATTCCTACGGACTTGGCATGAGCAGTCCACCAAGTTAAAGCATTGCCACCCAATGAGCTAGTGGCATACTTTACTTGATCGTTATCACCACAGTTGCAAATACGAAAAATAGATTCCATCTTCTCGAACCAATGGACTAGCTCGACAGCTTCTTCAGTCCCCTTAAATGCAGGAGGATGACAGTTTGAAAAATCCTTGTAGGAACAAGGTTTCGGTTGAGTATTAGCATGATTAGCTTGGGCGTTGCCTTGGGCGGTAGCGAGTAACTGTTGGAATTGTTCAGTAGTTAACACAACGTTGTTAACGGTAGGTGCAGCTGAACGAACCATGATGTCACTACATAAAAGTGAACATATGTTTGATAAGTTTAACAAGTTATAAGTTTGAGCAATCACAAGTATGAATAAAATAAAGTATTGATATCGCATGATATTAATAAAACACTTTATATTATTAGAACGAGGCATTAAATAAGCCTTTATTACACGATTCAGAAATAGAAATAGTTTAAGGCATAGCCTTTACATAGACAAGGAATTGGAAAAATAATCTAGGAAATATTAAGATTGAAGTAATCTTCATATTTCTTCTTCTCATCCTCCACCTTCTTCATAAACTCATCAACTTTCTCGTTCCTCGCCTTTTGTTTCTCATGCAGGAACTCGAGATTATCATAAAGGTTAGAAACTTCATTGTTGATTACATGGTACTTGTGGTCCCTTATAGAAAGTTGATTATTCACGCGGTTTTCCTCCATCTTCAATCTAAGGTCAACATCTTCTCTTAGGTAGGAGAGAGATTGCTTCCCCCATCGGGTATTTCTATCACCTTCATACTTCACCAACTTTATCTCTTTCTTTAGTTCAGCATTTTCCTCCATGAGCTTCTTGATCGCTAGGTCTTTTTCCTTCATTTGAAAATCGATCCTTGCAATATGGCGAATTAGGTCATCGGTAGTTTTTCACAGATTCATGAGCTCGTACTTGGCATCAACTTCATCGTAGAAAGGAGATCGGGATCTTTTCTTTGACGGCCCAGTTTCTTCAAAACATTTCCTCTTGTCTTTATTCCTCGGGGTTGGATAGTATTCAGGAGACCCATGTAACTTTATAGTATTTGGGCTATAATTTAGTGAGGGAGGACCACCAAAGCCATAAGGTGGACTTTGGACTGGTCTTTCTGTGGAAGACCTTTCAGTATCTTTTTCGGTTGGCTTGAAAAGATTCATTTTGGTCGTTTGATGATAATTAGACATCCTAACATTAGGAAGGATATTTTGATTAGAATCTTTAAGTCAAGTTTATTAAAGCATAATCGTTAAGATTATGGAGCAATCCTAAGTGCTTTAATTCTAAGGCAGGAAAGGTTATAGTTTCCTAGATTGCTAAGGCACCCTAGTTAACAAGTAAGGCACACATAAAAATGCAATCCTGGTTCTCTATAACAGCCTGGTTATGCTCTGATACCAATATGTAACGTCCTCCCAATAGGGTCTGGAAGGAACGTCACTAATATCAAAACATACCAACATATTATAAATAACGAGAACAATACTAAATGATGAATTTAACTTTAATGAGTACGCAGCAGAAAATGAAATGTCGTTACAATGACAGGAATAACAATAACGTAAATGTTCACATGCAGAAGTAATAAATGCGATATCTCTTGATCCTATGTCCAAGTAGCATCACATAAGCAGTAAGTATAAGAGCTTGAATCAAACACCACCTGAGACAAAACATGCTAAAGTGTCAACCAAAAAGGTTGTGTGAAGTTCATAGGTTTAACAAAAAGTTTGACCGTTGTTTTAGACCACAAGATTTAATTTGTAAAGTTGATCTCCCGCAGGATCAAAAAGTTATGCCAAAGCGTGATATTTAGACCAAACGTTCAAGTTTGCCCCATGACAAGTTGTGTCTGTCCTTGTCGGTTTAATTTCATTATCAAGTAATACAAAGACTTAGTCAAATGTATCGGGGACGTTACTCCCGATAGGCCTACCCCCAATAATTAAGCATGCAGCAACAATTAAAAATATCACTGTAGGGACTTAGTCGGACATAGCCGGGTATAGTTTGGTACTTGTGTCTAAATTGTAAAAAGTAAAAACAGCATGTGTCTCATCCCAAGTAAAGTAAGTAAGTTTGCTAGCAATAAAGAAGGGCTATGAATTCACCTTAGTAAGTAGAGAGAGAGTTATTCCTCGAAATAAAGAGTTGAACGAGTGAGCAGGAAAGTCAACCTATTGACATTTAAGAGTAGTTAAGTGTTTTGCCCATGTTTAAGTTTAAGTATGTGTTTGTTTTACTAAGTTTCTATTCCTAGTAAGTTACTATTTTTATAAAGTTTCTATTTTTAGAAAGTTTCTTATTTTACTAAGTTTCTATGACTAGAGAGTTTCTACTTTTATCAGTGTTTTCCATTTTAGGATACTTGCCGTATTAGATAAGTTTCCAATCACCCCTTTCCCTTCGAATGGCTAATTTAGATCTAGGGGCTTGAGCCATAGGACCCTTTAAATCGGAAATCCAAACCCTCTGCCTAGAATCTCATAGAAACCATTCGTCAAGAAAGTTCAAAGATCTATACATCTCTAATACAGATCCCAAAATGTTTTTATGTTACAATATAAGTAGTAGGTTATAGGTGCTAGTAATAGTAATAGTGTATACATGTTATTTATTTTATTTTTAATTGCATATAATTTATAACATTATTTACATATTTCAGTAAAAATAATAACCGAAGTAAAAAGTAAAAAGTAAAAAGTAAAAAAAATAAAAAGTAAGAAAAGAATACTTACTAGTAGTAATTCTTCAAAGAGAGAATGAGAGAAATTTTGGTGTGAGTTTGAATGAGAAATGAGGGGTATTTATACTTGAAAAAATTAGGTAAAAAGAATAAAATAATTAAAAGAAAAAGAAATATTTTAATTCTTAATGGGATTTTAAAATTAAAAAGTATTAAATGTTAGGTCATGGGATAATGCACAAAATAAAATAATAAAAGTAGTTTTACATTACAATTTTTAATTAAAAAGTAATTTATTTATTTATTTATTTATTTATTTATTTTTTCATTTATTTTAATGATTTTTTTTATATAAATAAACAAATTGATTTAATGCTTTTCCAAGAATATTTGTCAATAATATTTTATTTTATTTTATTTTATTTTTTTTATTTAATTAATAAATACAAATTTTGCATAAAAATAATAAATAATTCGGTATTTTGTATTTTTAATAATAATTATGATTTTAATTATTAAACTATAGTTTTAGTAAGTTTGTAAATATTATTACATTTATATATAATTAGATTTATTATATAGTTAAATATATAATACATTAACTAAATAATAAAAGTGATACAAAGTTTATATACTTAGTTAAATTATGTCAAATTATATAAATTAATAATATATTATTTATTTAAGCGTACATTGTTGACTAAAAATTACTATTCGGTCAATATTTAATTGTATATAACAACCCTTAATACATGTAGTCAGACATATAACCCTAGGGTTAATTCAGTAAATTTAGAAGTCGAAAAGTGAGGGTTGTTACAGTGAAGGTATGCGTAGCGTACTTTACTTTGTCCTCTTCAGTACACTTACTTATGGCAAACACCGATTCGACCTTCTCGGTCCACCGTTTCAATCCGATCGGTCCTTCGGTTCCATCAAATTCCAAAGGTTTGCAGGCAGTGAATTCTTTGTAGGTGCATCCTACACGATTTCCTGTACTGCTAGATCCAAGGTTATTGTTGGTATGTAGCGCAGCCTGTACCGTGGCTATGTTCGAAGCTAGAAAAGTACGGAATTCCTCCTCATTCATATTCACGGTGTGTCGAGTAGTCGGTGTCATTTCCTTCAAAATAGTCATATGGAACAAGTTAATCATACAGAATATTAAGAGTAGTTAATAGTATTTCGTAGCATAATATGAACTCATTTATAAAAGCTTTTTCTTCATATTAGCGTTTTATAGTTTTCATTCAGGTAGTACCTACCCGTTAAGTTCATACTTAGTAGCTATTATACAATTCAGCTACTACAATTCTATATGAAAAACTGATTATAATAATATTTCGCGTTCAAACTTTTACACAATATTTTACAAACTTACAATACCGCTTATTTTACATATAGCATAAAATATAGCACACAATAACTTTGATACAAGATAGTTGTGAAGATAATTCTAGCTAGTACGCAAGTCGTTTAACAAAGGCAATAAAGACACGTAATTCATACGTCCAGAAACAAGTCATGCATTCTGGTTTTACTAGGACTACTTCCCATCCTTGGTCTTGTGGAACATAACCGTTATGGCCGTTGATAAGACAGCGTGTTGTAACATCGTCAAAGGGACGAGGGTTACGTAATGACCAACAGTCTCGTAATAACCTAAAACCTCATTTCTTACCCCAATTACTGACTCCGTCACTTGTGGGAACGTTTTGTTTAATAGTTGTAGCCCGATGTTCTTTTTCTCACTTTGGTGAGAAGCGAACATTACTAACCCGTAAGCATAGCATGCTTCTTTATGTTACATGTTAGCCACTTTTTCTAAATCATGAAGTCCTATGTTCGGATACATTGAGTCAAAATAATTTCTTAACCCGTTGCGTAAAATAGCACTTGGGTTCCCCGCAATATATGCGTCAAAGTAAACACATCGTAACTTATGGGTTTCCCAATGTGATATCCCCCATCTTTCAAATGAAAGTCTCTTATAAACCAAGGCATTCTTGGAACGTTCTTCAAATGTCTTACAAACTGATTTCGCCGTAAATAGTTGTGCCGAAGAATTCTGACCGACTCTAGACAAGATTTCATCAATCATATCTCCGGGTAGGTCTTCTAAAATATTGGGTTGTCTATCCATTTTGTGTTTTTATACTGTAAAATAGACAAGAGTTAGATTCATAAAAGATACATATTAATACAAGCAGTTTTTACATGTATCATAAAGCATAAGCACACTATATTACATATATTACACCGCACGAATACAATTATCTTATTCCGATTCACTCGTTTCTTCTTCTTCGAACTTGGTTCTTTTTGCCAAGTTTCTAGGGATATATGATGTTCCCCTAATACGAGCCGTCGTTTTCCACATTGGTTTAGAAAAACCTGGTGGTTTAGAGGTTCTCGGGTCATTGTTACAACTTAAGGACTTCGGGGGTTGACGATACATATAAAGTTCATCGGGGTTGAAATTAGATTTCTCTATTTTTATGCCCTTTCCCTTATTATTTTCTTTTGCCTTTTTAAATTCAGTTGGGGTAATTTCTATAACATCATCGGAATTCTCGTCGGAATCCGATTCATCGGAGAATTGGTAATCCTCCCAATATTTTGCTTCCTTGGCGGAACCACCATTGACCATAATTAACCTTGGTCGGTTGGTTGAGGATTTTCTTTTACTTAATCGTTTTATTATTTCCCCCACTGGTTCTATTTCCTCTTACGGTTCCTCCTCTTCCGGTTCTGATTCTTCTTCCGGTTCTGATTCTTCTTCCGGTTCTTCTTCGGGAACTTGTGAATCAGTCCAATATATATTTGACTCTTCGTTATTATTAGGTGAGTCAATGTGACTTGTTCTAGAGGTAGACATCTATCACACAATATCAAACATGTTAAGAGATTAATATATCACATAATATATACATGTTAAAAATATATAGTTTCCAACAAAAATGTTAAGCAATCATTTTTAAAGAAAATACGATCGAAGTCCAGACTCACTAATGCATCCTAACAAACTCGATAAGACACACTAATGCAAATTTTCTGGTTCTCTAAGACCAACGCTCGGATACCAACTGAAATGTCCCGTTCTTATTGATTAAAAACGTTCCATATTAATTGATTTCGTTGCGAGGTTTTTGACCTCTATATGAGACGTTTTTCCAAAGACTGCATTCATTTTTAAAACAAACCATAACCTTTATTTTGTCAATAAAGGTTTAAAAGCTTTACGTAGATTATCAAAAAATGATAATCTAAAATATCCTGTTTACACACGACCATTACATAATGGTTTACAATACAAATATGTTACATCAAAATACGTTTCTTGAATGCAGTTTTTATACAATATCAAACAAGCATGGACTCCAAATCTTGTCCTTATTTTAGTATGCAACAGTGGAAGCTCTTAGTATTCACCTGAGAATAAACATGCTTTAAACGTCAACAAAAATGTTGGTGAGTTATAGGTTTAACCTATATATATCAAATCATAACAATAGACCACAAGATTTCATATTTCAATACACATCCCATACATAGAGATAAAAATCATTCATATGGTGAACACCTGGTAACCGACATTAACAAGATGCATATATAAGAATATCCCCATCATTCTGGGACACCCTTCGGATATGATATAAATTTCGAAGTACTAAAGCATCCGGTACTTTGGATGGGGTTTGTTAGGCCCAATAGATCTATCTTTAGGATTTGCGTCAATTAGGGTGTCTGTTCCCTAATTCTTAGATTACCAGACTTAATAAAAAGGGGCATATTCGATTTCGATAATTCAACCATAGAATGTAGTTTCACGTACTTGTGTCTATTTTGTAAATCATTTATAAAACCTGCATGTATTCTCATCCCAAAAATATTAGATTTTAAAAGTGGGACTATAACTCACTTTCACAGATTTTTTACTTCGTCGGGAAGTAAGACTTGGCCACTGGTTGATTCACGAACCTATAACAATATATACATATATATCAAAGTATGTTCAAAATATATTTACAACACTTTTAATATATTTTGATGTTTTAAGTTTATTAAGTCAGCTGTCCTCGTTAGTAACCTACAACTAGTTGTTCACAGTTAGATGTACAGAAATAAATCGATAAATATTATCTTGAATCAATCCACGACCCAGTGTATACGTATCTCAGTATTGATCACAACTCAAACTATATATATTTTGGAATCAACCTCAACCCTGTATGGTTGTTCTGAAATATATATAGATGTGTCGACATGATAGGTCGAAACATTGTATACGTGTCTATGGTATCTCAAGATTACATAATATACAATACAAGTTGATTAAGTTATGGTTGGAATAGATTTGTTACCAATTTTCACGTAGCTAAAATGAGAAAAATTATCCAATCTTGTTTTACCCATAACTTCTTCATTTTAAATCCGTTTTGAGTGAATCAAATTGCTATGGTTTCATATTGAACTCTATTTTATGAATCTAAACAGAAACAGTATAGGTTTATAGTCGAAAAAATAAGTTACAAGTCATTTTTGTAAAGGTGGTCATTTCAGTCGAAAGAACAACGTCTAGATGACCATTTTAGAAAACATACTTCCACTTTGAGTTTAACCATAATTTTTGGATATAGTTTCATGTTCATAATAAAAATCATTTTCTCAGAATAACAACTTTTAAATCAAAGTTTATCATAGTTTTTAATTAACTAACCCAAAACAGCCCGCGGTGTTACTACGACGGCGTAAATCCGGTTTTACGGTGTTTTTCGTGTTTCCAGGTTTTAAATCATTAAGTTAGCATATCATATAGATATAGAACATGTGTTTAGTTGATTTTAAAAGTCAAGTTAGAAGGATTAACTTTTATTTGCAAACAAGTTTAGAATTAACTAAACTATGTTCTAGTGATTACAAGTTTAAACCTTCGAATAAGATAGCTTTATACGTATGAATCGAATGATGTTATGAACATCATTACTACCTCAAGTTCCTTGGATAAACCTACTGTAAATGAGAAAAATAGATCTAGCTTCAAAGGATCCTTGCATGGCTTGAAAGTTCTTGAAGCAGAATCATGACACGAAAACAATTTCAAGTAAGATTTCCACTCGAAATAAGATTGTTATAGTTATAGAAATTGAATTAAAGTTTGAATATGATTATTACCTTGTATTAGAAAGATAACCTACTGTAAGTAACAAAGGTTTCTTGATCTTGGATGATTACTTGGAATGGATTTAGAAAACTTGGAAATATTCTTGATTTTATGAAACTAGAACTTTTGGAATTTATGAAGAACACTTAGAACTTGAAGATAGAACTTGAGAGAGATCAATTAGATGAAGAAAATTGAAGAATAAAAGTGTTTGTAGGTGTTTTTGGTCGTTGGTGTATGGATTAGATATAAAGGATATGTAATTTTGTTTTCATGTAAATAAGTCATGAATGATTACTCATATTTTTATAATTTTATGAGATATTTCATGCTAGTTGCCAAATGATGGTTTCCACATATGTTAGGTGACTCACATGGACTGCTAAGAGCTGATCATTGGAGTGTATATACCAATAGTACATACATCTAAAAGCTGTGTATTGTACGAGTACGAATACGGGTGCATACGAGTAGAATTGTTGATGAAACTGAACGAGGATGTAATTGTAAGCATTTTTTGTTAAGTAGAAGTATTTTGATAAGTGTCTTGAAGTTTTTCAAAAGTGTATGAATACATATTAAAACACTACATGTATATACATTTTAACTGAGTCGTTAAGTCATCGTTAGTCGTTACATGTAAATGTTGTTTTGAAACCTTTAGGTTAACGATCTTGTTGAATGTTGTTAACCCATTGTTTATTATAACAAATGAGATGTTAAATTGTTATATTATCATGATATTATGATATATAATATATCTTAGTATGATATATATACAGTTAAATGTCGTTACAACGATAATCGTTACATATATGTCTCGTTTCGAAATCATTAAGTTAGTAGTCTTATTTTTACATATGTATTTCATTGTTAATACACTTAATAATATATTTACTTATAATTTAACATAATTAACCAAGTGTATCAATATCTTAATATGATTCATATGTACCTAGTAAGACGTTGTTATAACGATAATCGTTATATATATCGTTTTCGAGTTTCTTAAATTAATAGTCTCATTTTTTATGTATATAACTCATTGTTAAAATACCTAATGAGATACATACTTATAATAAAATCATGTTAACTATATATATAACCATATATATGTCATCGTATAGTTTTTACAAGTTTTAACGTTCGTGAATCACCGGTCAACTTGGGTGGTCAATTGTCTATATGAAACCTATTTCAATTAATCAAGTCTTAACAAGTTTGATTGCTTAACATGTTGGAAACACTTAATCATGTAAATAACAATTTCATTTAATATATATATAAACATGGAAAAGTTCAGGTCACTACATAATGTACTGGCCATGTGGGCCATAGGAACCAATAATGTAAGATATCGTGTATGGTTTATGTTTAAAGTTAATTAAGTGCGCGGGCCACAACAATAATGTAAACGATCAATAATGTAATCGATCGTAGTGCGTGGGTCCCAGAACATCTGTAAATAGTATTATGGCTCGCCTATAAAAGGAAGCCTCGGTTGTCATTTGTAATCAGGTTAAGTTTGATAATAAACCTCACTGGTTTCTTTCTGTTGAGTCTTATAGATTCTGAATAGCAGAGCCCCCGTCGTTGAGTCCTAACCGATTCTGAATAGCGACACCGTCATTGAGTCTTAACCGATTCTGAATAGCGACACCTATCTAAGCATTATATATATTCATAATCTCAGTATACGTTTAGCACACAAATCCTTCATTATATCAATCGTCCATTTACTTATCCAAAAGGTGAGCCAGGATGTAGTCTAAAGATAATAACGAATATATTAGTGGACCCCAGTGGACCTCATCAATAATGTAACATTATGTAACGTGTCCGTGTAATTATTGTATGTAAATACGTGTGTTTAATGTACTGGCCATGTGGGCTATAGGAACCAATAATGTAAGATAACGTGTATCGTTTATGTTTAAAGTTAAATAAGTGAGCGGGCTACAGCAATAATGTAAACGATCAATAATGTAATCGATCATAGTGCGTGGGTCCCAGAACATCTGTAAATAGTATTATGGCTTGCCTATAAAAGGAAGCCTCGGTTGTCATTTGTAATCAGGTTAAGTTTGATAATAAACCTCACTGGTTTCTTTCTGTTGAGTCGTTTAGATTCTGAATAGCAGAGCCCCCGTCCTTGAGTCCTAACCGATTCTGAATAGCGACACCGTCATTGAGTCTTAACCGATTCCGAATAGCGACACCTATCTAAGCATTATATATATTCATAATCTCAGTATACGTTTAGCACACAAATCCTTCATTATATCAATCGTCCATTTACTTATCCAAAAGGATAAAGTTAGGCATATGTCATCATCAAAAGTTAGGCACATCAATTTACTCATACGTGTATTCATATGTTACAATCTTATTCAACGTTCAAAGCAAACTATAATCGGATCCTCACGATCCAGATTAAATTAAACATAATATAATTCCGCACAAATTTGAAACGTCGTTTTGACCCTGGTATCAGAGCCTAGCAGCACGATTCAAGAAAAGTAGTTGCACCTTCAGAATTCTGCATCAAAAGCAATCAAGAAAAAAAACTCAGGTATGCTTACAAACTCAAAAATTGAAATATGAGTAATATTGAAGAACAAGTTGAAACTTTAACCAAACTAATGGCAGCTTTAGATATACCTGAAACAAACGAAGAAGCAGATATAATATTTAATTATAGTTCAGAAGAAGAAAATCCTTATACACAATATAATTTTGCTCAAAAACGAAAAAAATCTGATATTGAAGAAGAAAATCTAAGACAATTTGATTATAAGCCACCATCACCAACTGAAAATTATTTATATCAACAAAATATGATAAGAAGTAAAATGAATAAATGGGAACAAATACCACCACAGTACATACCTAAAGTACCTATAATAAATACTAACGATGAAATTTTAAATATTGACTGTGAAACGAATATAGAAGAAAGAATACAAGATTGGTATAACAAAATGAGCTCACAAATTCAACTAACTAATGAACTAAAAGAACTCTCACCCATAGAATTGTTAAACTTTATAATTCATAAAACTTCAGGAAATGTCTTTAGATATTTAGAATCTTGGACTGTTGAAGAAAGAGCTATGGTAGCATCAATCGATGCTATAGCAACATTTGAAAGTATCGTAGAAAAAAATTGTCCAAGAATTTACAGGAAGGAATCCCAAAGTTGAGGTTTCTAATGAATTATTTAGAGAAATAGCTTTTTGGCATATAACTAATTTAAAAATATGCAATATGTACTACCTTAAACCCTACATATGTGAATTCTCTGAGCAATATTACAAATTAAGTGCCTCACAAAAGAAAATAGCACTAGATATGTTTTTTAACAAATTACCTGAATCAGTTGCCACAAGAATTAAAGATGACTACAATACTAGAGATAAGTCAAAAATTGAAGATAGTCTAGGAGCACGCATTACTGAAGTAAAAACTTGGATGAAAAGTGAATGTTTAAAAGAAAAAGCTAGAAGAGAAGCACATGTAAAACTCTATTGTAAAATTCAAAGTAACCAAGTTCGAAGATATGGCTGTGAGAAGCCTAAAAAATGGAAAAAGAAACCATATAAATCTAGGTATAAGAAATCTTATAAAAATAATGAACAAAGATATTTTAGAAATAAAAATCAGCACAGACAAAAATATCCGAAACAAGAAGATTCTAAAGAACAATATTGTCCATCTAAAAAAAAGACTGCAGATGCTGGCTATGCCATGAAATAGGACATTACGCAAATAATTGTCCAAAAAGGGAGAAAAGAGAGAAACAGAAATATTAAAAATCGCTTATGACCTAGGATACGAACCTTTAGAAGATTCTGAGATAGACTCTGATATAGAAATCTATGCATACACTAGTGAAGATGAATAAAAAAGAAATAAATCCAAACGCAACTTTTATTACAGTCTTTGTTGATCATAAACCGTTATTAGCATATATAGACTCTGGATCGACGATGTGTTTTGGAAAGAAAAAATCTTTTAAAAATTGGGAAAAACTAAAAAAACCTTTAGAAATTATTGTTGCTGACAAATTCGTACACAATATTTGGTATGTCAGTAAAATGGTTTTTATTGTCATAGAAAAACATACATTTATTGCACCAACTATTTATATGCATGACTCTGGAGTAGATCTAATAATTGGAAATAACTTCTTAAAATTATATCAACCATTTATACAAACCACTGAAAGCATTAGCCTAAGGCATCCTAAAACAAAAAAAATGGTTTCCATACCAATTAAAAAGACAAAAGAAGGCATACGATCTATAGCACAAAATATAAAATTTCAAATAGAAATGATTTATCTTTTAACAAAAGAAAACCTTGAAGAAACCCTAAAAGATGTATGTAGCGAAAACCCTTTAGATATAAAAAATACTAACGATCAGTTAATCACTATTAAATTAAAAAATCCACATGATGAAATAAACGTATCTAATAAAATTCCTTATAGCATAAAGGACGTTAAAGAATTCAAAGAAGAATGTCAACAACTTCTTGAAAAAGGAATTATAAGAGAAAGCAAAAGTCCTCATTCAGCACCCGCTTTTTATGTAGAAAATAAAAATGAAATAAAACGAGGCAAAAGAAGAATGGTTATAAATTATAAAAAAATGAATGATGCTACAATTGGTGATTCATATAAATTACCTCGAAAAGACTATATTTTAGAAAAAATAAAAGGAAGTACTCTTTTTAGCACTTTCGATGCAAAATCTGGTTATTGGCAATTAAGACTTGATGAAAGTACTAAACCCTTAACAGCTTTTTCTTGTCCTCCGCAAAAACATTACGAATGGAATGTTTTACCTTTTGGGTTAAAACAAGCACCATCAATTTATCAAAGGTTTATGGATAACAGTTTACAGGGATTAGAAGACATATGTCTCGTTTATATCGATGATATTATTGTTTTTACTAGTGGAAATAAACAGGTACACATTGATGCAGTTTTCAGAGTCCTACAAAGGATAAAAGAAAAAGGAATAATTTTATCTCAGAAAAAATCAAAACTTTTACAAACAGAAGTTGAATATCTAGGATTAAATATTTTAAAAAATAGGGAAATCTCTCTAATTAATACCACACAAGAAAAGCTAAACCTTTTTCTGGATAAGTTAGAGAATCGAAAACAAATCCAAAGATTTCTTGGATGTTTAAATTATATTGCTGAACAAGGCTTTCTGAAAAATTTAGCAAAAGATAGTAAGATTTTGCAGAAAAAACTTTCTGAAAAAATTAAATGAAATTGGATACAATCTGACACAGAATTGGTCCAAAAAATTAAAAAATCAGTACAATATCTTCCAGCATTAAATAATCCAGAAACAAAAGATTTTTTGATCATAGAAACTGATGCATCAGATGATATATGGGCAGGATGTATGAAAGCAATTAAAAATGGCAAGCAACTACTTGGGCTAGACATTGATGGAAATCAAGTCAACCCCACTCATGCATTAGCTCAATCGAGCATTGGACAATCCTCTGTTTTTAAAACAGATAAGCACGAACAAAAATTATGCAAATATATTTCAGGAACATTCACATCTACAGAACAAAGATACAGCACTCATGAAAAAGAGACATTAGCTTGTCTTAACACTCTTAAAAAATGGAAAATCGATTTATTACAAACAAGATTCGAGTTACGAACAGGCTCCAAATATGTAACTGGATTCTGGCGATACAAATTACAAGCAGATCTTGGTAGAGGACGCCTAATACGTTGGCAACTACAATTACACCAGTATTATCCATATATTCGTTACATAAAAAGTGATAACAACATTATTGCAGACACTCTCACCAGAGAATGGAAGCCATCTTAGAACATGTCCTTCTTCAGATACAGCAAAGACAAGTACAAATACAAGCACTTCAACAACAAATGTCAATTTTTCAGGGGGAGGAGGAGGAATTACAACAAATTTTTTCACTCCTTTCAGAAAAACTACAATTAAAAAATGAAGCATCAAATATTACTTTTCAAGAAACGGCACCCTCAAAATCATTCAACAAACCTCAAGAAGAAACAGATGCTCAAGTTCTAAAATTTTTAAAACGATATAGTCAAGATTCGTATGTTGATAAAAGAGGCAATATATGGACAGTACATGCAGAATCAAACAATGGATTCAAATTCTGGGCAAATTACGGAACACAACATAAAGTCGACGATCCAACTCCAACTCCAACAGGTTGGATATCAGAAGATGAACAAACACCAAACAAATTACCAGAAGAATGGAAAGATTTCGCGGATTCAGAAAGAGGCATTTAAATCTCCAACTCTTGTCATTTTCAGCGTGGGAGGGATGCAGTCTAAAGATAACAACGAATATATTAGTGGACCCCAGTGGACCTCATCAATAATGTAACATTATGTAACGTGTCCTTGTAATTATTGTATGTAAATACGTGTGTTTAATGTACTGGCCATGTGGGCTATAGGAACCAATAATGTAAGATAACGTGTATGGTTTATGTTTAAAGTTAAATAAGTGCGCGGGCCACAGCAATAATGTAAACGATCAATAATGTAATCGATCATAGTGCGTGGGTCCCAGAACATCTGTAAATAGTATTATGGCTCGCCTATAAAAGGAAGCCTTAGTTGTCATTTGTAATCAGGTTAAGTTTGATAATAAACCTCACTGGTTTCTTTCTGTTGAGTCTTTTAGATTCTGAATAGCAGAGCCCCCGTCGTTGAGTCCTAACTGGTTCTGAATAGCAACACCGTCGTTGAGTCTTTACCGGTTCTGAATAGCGACACCTATCCAAGCATTATATATATTCATAATCTCAGTATACGTTTAGCACACAAATCCTTCATTATATCAATCGTCCATTTACTTATCCAAAAAGATAAAGTTAGGCATATGTCATCATCAAAAGTTAGGCACATCAATTTACTCATACATGAATTCATATGTAACAATCTTATTCAACGTTCAAAGCAAACTATAATCGGATCCTCACGATCTAGATTAAATTAAACATAATATAATTCCGCACAAAGTTGAAACGTCGTTTTGACCCTGATACCAGATTTTTTCACTCTTTTCAGAAAAACTACAATTAAAAAATGAAGCATTAAATATTACTTTTCAAGAAACGGCACCCTCAAAATCATTCAACAAACCTCAAGAAGAAACAGATGCTCAAGTTCTAAAATTTTTAAAATGATATAGTCAAGATTCGTATGTAGATAAAAGAGGCAATATATGGGCAGTGCATGCAGAATCAAACAATGGATTCAAATTCTGGGCAAATTACGGAACACAACATAAAGTCGACGATCCAACTCCAACTCTAACAGGATGGATATCAGAAGATGAACAAACAGCAAAAAAATTACCAAAAGAATGGAAAGATTTCACGGATTCAGAAAGAGGCATTTAAATCTCCAACTCTTGTCATTTTCAGCGTGGGAGGGATGTAGTCTAAAGATAACAACGAATATATTAGTGGATCCCAGTGGACCTCATCAATAATGTAACATTATGTAACGTGTCCTTGTAATTATTGTATGTAAATACGTGTGTTTAATGTACTGGCCATGTGAGCCATAGGAACCAATAATGTAAGATAACGTGTATGATTTATGTTTAAAGTTAAATAAGTGCGCGGGCCACAGTAATAATGTAAACGATCAATAATGTAATCGATCGTAGTGCGTGGGTCCCAGAACTTCTGTAAATAGTATTATGGCTCGCCTATAAAAGGAAGCCTCGGTTGTCATTTGTAATCAGGTTAAGTTTGATAATAAACCTCACTGGTTTCTTTCTGTTGAGTCTTTTAGATTCTGAATAGTAGAGCCCCCGTCGTTGAGTCCTAACCGATTCTGAATAGCGACACCGTCGTTGAGTCTTAACTGATTCTGAATAGCGACACCTATCTAAGCATTATATATATTCATAATCTCAGTATACGTTTAGCACACAAATCCTTCATTATATCAATCGTCCATTTACTTATCCAAAAGGATAAATTTAGGCATATGTCATCATCAAAAGTTAGGCACATCAATTTACTCATACATGAATTCATATGTAACAATCTTATTCATCGTTTAAAGCAAACTATAATCGGATCCTCACGATCTAGATTAAATTAAACATAATATAATTCCGCACAAAGTTGAAACGTCGTTTTGACCCTGGTATCAGAGCTAGCAGCACGATTCAAGAAAAGCAGTTGCACCTTCAGAATTCTGCATCAAAAGCAATCAAGAAAAAACACTCAGGTATACTTACAAACTTATTCTTAAATAACAAAATGACTAAAACTCAAGAGGAAGTATCTAATGAAATAATAGAAGGTATTACCACTATTAATGATATCGAAGATGAATCTGGTTTCATGGCTGATATCATGATAAACAGAAAAGCAATAAGATAAACAAATTTTACATTATCTGAAAAACATAACTTTGATAATAATAGAAAAATTAAAGATATTTTCTCAAGAAAAAATATTACTTATTTTGGAAAAATGATTGAAGAAGAACCTGTACCTATTGAGCAAACAAAAGGAGATATATTAATTCCTATAATCAATAGAAAACAAATAAGCGATAGAATTAAACAAATGAATGAAAAAAATAGAACTAAAATAGCTTATGTACACATAACAACCATACAAATTATATTCAAAAGTACCTTCATGGGATGCAATACACCTATTGAATTAGAATTAAGAGACGATAGAATAATTGATAAACATGAAAGTATAATAGCAAAAGGAAAAGGAAATTTAGCTGAAGGAAAAATTAAGTTCGATGTAAACATTCAATTAGGTTTAAGTCTGAAAGATAAAGATCTAAACAAAATCATTACAATAAGATATGAATTATTAAGAAGAAATTTTATGTATAAAGGAAATCACCCTTTTACGGTTACATATCAAATTAATTATGCATTAACAAATTCTCATCACAGTATTACTTTTAAAACTGATGATAGAATAAATATAGATAAACTTTTTGAACCTCTATTAAGCCTAGAAACACCAAAAGTATTTACTATCCAAAGATATATCGAAAAAGGGAAATCAACTTTAGAATTACCATCTGTTTGGATACCACGTATAGAAAAACCAATTTCCATTACAACAGGTGAAACATCTAGTGAAAATAATGAAATAAAAGATTTAAAACAAATGATACGAACTCTAAGTCAACGAATTTAATGAATAAACTTGGTAGTATAGTTTTTAGTAAATTCAGAAACATAACTCCTAAAATAATATATAGTGAAACACTAGAATTAGAATTAGAATTAGAATTAGAAGTAATTAACCACGAACATAAAACTTATCAACTAGAATATATAAAGGCTGAAAATTACGATAAAAATAAACTCGAAATATTATATTCTAAAATATCTGAAAAAATTAAAAAAGATGAAGAATTATCCATAGTTGATAATTATAACAACGAAGCAAGAAAAAGATTTCAGAAGAAAATATGGAACCAACAAATAAAATTAGACTTAAAAAATCATGAGTTCTAAAAGACAAATTAGTTGTTCATCAAAAAATTCAGTACTAAATTCCATTATAAAAAATTATTGGGAAATAATTTCTAGAATGTATAAAAATATTGAAGAAATCGAAAAAACCTTAATTAAAGAAAAATCATATCCATATTACAGACAGATAGAAAAAATTAAAGATCTAGAAACACGGATTCTTTTTTATAAACGAGCTATTAAATCTCTACATATAATGATTAAAGACCATTCATCCACGTTGTCATATTCAACTTGTTAAAAATTCATGGATTTATCAAATATTAAAATTGGAAAAGAAGGAATCACATCCAACAAACCATTTATACCATTTAATCAAACACTTTTCGAAATACCAAAAAATTTACCCGATGAATCAATTTACAAGATTGATGTAGAAAATATTTTAGAAAAACCTATATGAGAAAAAGTAGAAATATTAAACTCCACATTAAATAATATTATAGAAATTCTAAGTTTTCTAGCATTAAGACAACTTCCAGAAATAAAAGAACAATTTTAGAAAATATAAACAAAATAAAAATAGTAAAACAAGACACTAATCATGAACATGCCAGCACAAGTGCTATAAAATATGAAGATACAGAAGAATTTTATGCAGATCAAGAAGAATCGAGTTCAAGAAAAAGGCATAAAATAGTACCACCTCTTCGCATAACATAATAAAAATGTTTTACCATGGATTCTAAAATTCAAATGAATAATTTTTCAAATAAACTTTGGAAGAATCTTATAAATGAAAGCTAGGAAAGAATTTCACAATCAACTAAAAATATTGAAGAATATGAAAAATATCTTGAAGAAGAAAAAGACGCTGAAGGCATAGAACTTTTATCATCTATTATTAGCATACACAAATAATTAGTAAACAGCTCTTTAAAAAATATTGAAGAAATTTCAGCAAAGCTAGTAATCTGTTAAGCACACATTGCTTTGGGCAAACATTCTATGCAAAATCTATCTTCAAGTAATATTCATTATGAATTATAAGCTCGATGAAGACAAGATCATATTCATGAAAACAACTCTTTTGAGTATATGAAAAGCAAACAACTCTTACGAGTACATGAAATAGCTTTTTAAAGTAAAAAGCACCAAAAGCATACACAATATTTTTACAGGTATTTCAACAATGGAAGCAGTCATCAAGCAGATTCAACACCAATTACAACAAAAAAGAGAACAGATTCAAACACAACAACGACAACTATCAATTTTTCAGAGGGAGGAGGAGAAATTACTATAAACCTTAAACATTTTAACCCAACAAAAATCAGTCAAAAAAGAAACCCTGGAAAAAATCAAGGAAGAATCACCTTCGTTAACAACACCCTCATCATCCACATCAACACAAACACCAAATTCACAAACACCACATAAACCAACTATCATTAACTTAGAAGAACCAGAAACACCAAAAAAACAAAGCTGGTATGAAATGACTGAAGAAGAAGAACAATCTCAACAAACCTCATATCCAGAAGAACCAAAGAAAAAATGGTATGTCATTTTTGACGGACCATCCAAAGGAATATACAACAACTGGGCAACAGCAAATTAGTTTATATTAGGCAGAAGCGTAACACATAAAAGTTACAAAACTCTAGAAGCAGCAAAGGTAGCATTCAATGAAGCATATAAAACAATAGCAACTCAACCAGCCAATGAAGCAAAACGTTTAGGATCGGGAATGGTTAATCTCAACCATTATTTTTTATGGTCATACAGCAAGTCTAAATGCCATGAATAGGATGAAAAATATTCTCTCTACAACAGAAAAAGAAGATAAGAAGAAACCATCCACACACAGTTTTCAAAGGTTATGGGATAACCTTGTGAATTACAACCAAAATTACGCAACAATGATGTTCTATCCCAAAAATAGAAAAACTGGCCCTAAAGCAGTTTTCTTACCAGAAGCATCACCATTAACAATATCAGAATATTTCGTCCATGGATTAATTAATACCTTATATATCGATGGAAGAACACTTCATGAAATCAAGGAACTCCCTCAAAGAATGCAAGAAGCAATAACCAGATACAGAGACAATTTTGCAAAAGAAAGAGAAATATTTCTTAGAATGCATTCAAGCTACCCAATATTTAACGAAGACCAATAGTTACTTGTCCCATCATTTACAATAACATATCTCGGAGTAAGCAATGGTAATTATCCAACAAGAGACAAAGCATTAAAAATAACTCCAACAATCGATCATCTGGTGTCATCACTAGCAGGAGTTTATTTCGGATCCTCAAAAATAGGAAATGGCCAAGAACAGCAAGAAAATATGAGAATCAATTACGTTCACAAAAATGTCTTAATCTACTCAAGCACTATTGAAAAAATTGATACAAAAGGTCTCAATCTAATCAACAATTTTGAAGAACCCTTTGAAGCATTCACAGGACAACTTTCTGCTCTTCCAAAAGATATAAAAAGGCATTTATGTAAATAGATATCTAGGGCACCAAGGCACAGTTGCGAATACTGTCAAGAAGAAGACACATTCCTAGCATCATAATTTCCAACATTTGTCTTTTTTCAGCGTGGGAGGGATGTAGACTAAAGATAACAACGAATATATAAGTGGACCCCAGTGGACCTCATCAATAATGTAACATTATGTAACGTGTCCTTGTAATAATTGTATGTAAATACGTGTGTTTAATGTACTGGCCATGTGGGCTATAGGAACCAATAATGTAAGATAACGTGTATGGTTTATGTTTAAAGTTAAATAAGTGCGCGGGCCACAGCAATAATGTAAACGATCAATAATGTAATCGATCGTAGTGCGTGGGTCCCAGAGCATCTGTAAATAGTATTATGGCTCGCCTATAAAAGGAAGCCTCGGTTGTCATTTGTAATCAGGTTAAGTTTGATAATAAACCACACTGGTTTCTTTCTGTTGAGTCTTTTAGATTCTGAATAGCAGAGCCCCCGTCGTTGAGTCCTAACCGATTCTGAATAGCGACACCGTCGTTGAGTCTTAACCGATTCTGAATAGCGACACCTATCTAAGCATTATATATATTTATAATCTCAGTATACGTTTAGCACACAAATCCTTCATTATATCAATCGTCCATTTACTTATCCAAAAGGATAAAGTTAGGCATATGTCATTATCAAAAGTTAGGCACATCAATTTACTCATACATGAATTCATATGTAACAATCTTATTCAACGTTCAAAGCAAACTATAATCGGATCCTCACGATCTAGATTAAATTAAACATAATATAATTCCGCACAAAGTTGGAACGTCGTTTTGACCCTGGTGGTGGGTGATGGTTGTGGTGTGTGGTGGTGGTTGTGGGTGATGGTGGGTTGTGTGTGATGGTGGGTGGTGGTGGGTGGTGGTTGGTGGTGGTGGTGGTGATAGTTGGTGGTTAGTGGTGGGTGGTGGTGGTAGGTTATGGTGGTGGGTGGTGGTGGTGGGTGGTGGTGGTGGTGGTGGTTGGTAGTGGTGGTGGGTAGTAGTGGTGGGGGTGGGTTATGGGTGATGGTGGTGGTGAGGGGTGGTGGTGGGTGGTGGTGGTTGGTGGTGGTGGTGGTTGTTACAGTCGAATATCTGTTGTAGCTGAATAACCCCGATAAATAAAGTTGGCCTCATGCAAAACGCCCTGTTTTAAGCAGTAAATGTACAAGTGTTTTCGACAACCATCTGTTATTAATAAGTCTCCTGCATGCTTGTTCCAGTATCCTATAACCTTTATAAACTTATCAAGACGAAGAGGCGGTTTTTTATCCAACCGGCAATGGAGGACCCAACATTTTGTTTTGTGATTCAATAACCACACCTCTATGGAGGACGTGTGCCTCATGCTGATATCATCATACACAACTCCAACTTGACCATCTAGATCAACCAAATGCTCCGTACATCTATGAATACGTGTATTATAAGGAGGATCTATCAACCCAAATTCCTCTTTCGTCATGTCAAAACATATTACTTTCCTTAGAGCATCAAACGGCCAATATTTAAGTGAAATACTAACCAACCAGTGCAAACATCCATTAGCAAATACAACTTCACCACTTATCGGATACGCTGGAACTGCAGGTATCTCCTGCCATGATGATGATGATGATGATGATGATGAGTTAGCGGTGCCACCCAATACAACATCATGTACCATGGTGCATAAATCCTCCTTCACCACATCATCATGACGATGATATGACCTAATCTTATTTTGTTGATTTCGAAGCACAACACATACCATTTTGTAAGTATTGGTAGAAGTATCATAACCAAGCCCACATGACTCGCGTTCTTCAAACGCTAATGTATTACATGACCAAATTTTAATGGGTGGCAGCTTATAACATACTTTCTTTAAAGGATTGATCACAAGTAAAACGGTGGTGCCATCATCAACGTTGTCAGGGTGGTGATCTTGTGATGAAAATATCAGACCCTTGCAGGAACCTAGAATTATTTCTCCTTCTACTAAATATCTACAACCCCAGTCTTTACAGACAAACTCCATATACGGTGGTGTTCGTGGATTCTTTTTTGTTGTGATCACCACCTCTTCATGACTAGTTGCACCAGATTTTTCTTCTTCTTGTTTAGTTACCAACATAGTGAGTGATGCAGATGCAGAAGCATACGCATACGGATATCGATCTAACTCGAACATCATGAGCATCGTGGGATCATCTTTCATAGCTCCTCGTTTGGCATTATGCATGATGATTTCAAAGTACGGATCGTTAATATACTTACACCATACCTTGCTTACACATTGAAAACGAGCCAAAGATTTTATAGGCATTCTAGACAGGATGTTGTATACGATGTCAACCGGCAACTCATCACCACCTGTAATTGTCATCGATATAGCATGGGTTGGGTTTTTTTTGTTTATTATGATGATGATAAATAGAAAACCCCCCAGAAACGCAATGTAATACAATATGTCAGAAAATTGGTTTTATTTTTTGAACAACCGAAAAAAAATTCACGAATCTATAGAATTGAATACTACAAGGGTGGTGGTGAATAAAGTAGAGGTTATAGTGACCTGAACTTTTCCATGTTTATATATATTAATTGAGATTGATATTTACATGATTAAATGTTTCCAACATGTTAAGCAATCAAACTTGTTAAGACTTGATTAATTGAAATATGTTTCATATAGACAATTGACCACCCAAGTTGACCGGTGATTCACGAACGTTAAAACTTGTAAAAACTATATGATGACATATATATGGATATATATATAGTTAACATGATACTATGATAAGTAAATATATCATTAAGTATATTAACAATGAACTACATATGTAAAAACAAGACTACTAACTTAATGATTTTTAAACGAGACATATATGTAACGATTATCGTTGTAAAGACATTTAATGTATATATATCATATTAAGATATATTCATACATGATAATATCATGATAATATAATAATTTAAAATCTCATTTGATATTATAAACATTGGGTTAACAACATTTAACAAGATCGTTAACCTAAAGGTTTCAAAACAACACTTACATGTAACGACTAACGATGACTTAACGACTCAGTTAAAATGTATATACATGTAGTGTTTTAATATGTATTTATACACTTTTGAAAGACTTCAATACACTTATCAAAATACTTTTACTTAATAAAAATGCTTACAATTACATCCTCGTTCAGTTTCATCAACAATTCTACTCGTATGCACCCGTATTCGTACTCGTACAATACACAGCTTTTAGATGTATGTACTATTGGTATATACACTCCAATGATCAGCTCTTAGCAGCCCATGTGAGTCACCTAACACATGTGGGAACCATCATTTGGCAACTAGCATGAAATATCTCATAAAATTACAAAAATATGAGTAATCATTCATGACTTATTTACATGAAAACAAAATTACAAATCCTTTATATCTAATCCATACACCAACGACCAAAAACACCTACAAACACTTTCATTCTTCAATTTTCTTCATCTAATTGATCTCTCTCAAGTTCTATCTTCAAGTTCTAAGTGTTCTTCATAAATTCTACAAGTTCTAGTTACATAAAATCAAGAATACTTTCAAGTTTGCTAGCTCACTTCCAATCTTGTAAGGTGATCATCCAACCTCAAGAAATCTTTGTTTCTTATAGTAGGTTATCATTCTAATACAAGGTAATAATCATATTCAAACTTTGGTTCAATTTCTATAACTATAACAATCTTATTTCAAGTGATGATCTTACTTGAACTTGTTTTCGTGTCATGATTCTGCTTCAAGAACTTCGAGCCATCCAAGGATCCGTTGAAGCTAGATCCATTTTTCTCTTTTCTAGTAGGTTTATCCAAGGAACTTAAGGTAGTAATGATGTTCATAACATCATTCGATTCATACATATAAAGCTATCTTATTCGAAGGTTTAAACTTGTAATCACTAGAACATAGTTTAGTTAATTCTAAACTTGTTCGCAAACAAAAGTTGATCCTTCTAACTTGACTTTTAAAATCAACTAAACACATGTTCTATATCTATATTATATGCTAACTTAATGATTTAAAACCTGGAAACACGAAAAACACCGTAAAACCGGATTTACGCCGTCGTAGTAACACCGCGGGCTGTTTTGGGTTAGTTAATTAAAAACTATGATAAACTTTGATTTAAAAGTTGTTATTCTGAGAAAATGATTTTTATTATGAACATGAAACTATATCCAAAAATTATGGTTAAACTCAAAGTGGAAGTATGTTTTCTAAAATGGTCATCTAGACGTCGTTCTTTCGACTGAAATGACTACCTTTACAAAAATGACTTGTAACTTATTTTTCCGACTATAAACCTATACTTTTTCTGTTTATATTCATAAAATAGAGTTCAATATGAAACCATAGCAATTTGATTCACTCAAAACGGATTTAAAATGAAGAAGTTATGGGTAAAACAAGATTGGATAATTTTTCTCATTTTAGCTACGTGAAAATTGGTAACAAATCTATTCCAACCATAACTTAATCAACTTGTATTGTATATTATGTAATCTTGAGATACCATAGACACGTATACAATGTTTCAACCTATCATGTCGACACATCTATATATATTTCGGAACAACCATAGACACTCTATATGTGAATGTTGGAGTTAGCTATACAGGGTTGAGGTTGATTCCAAAATATATATAGTTTGAGTTATGATCAATACTGAGATACGTATACACTGGGTCGTGGATTGATTCAAGATAATATTTATCGATTTATTTCTGTACATCTAACTGTGGACAACTAGTTGTAGGTTACTAACGAGGTCAGCTGACTTAATAAACTTACTTTGATATATATGTATATATTGTTATAGGTTCGTGAATCAACCAGTGGCCAAGTCTTACTTCCCGACGAAGTAAAAATCTGTGAAAGTGAGTTATAGTCCCACTTTTAAAATCTAATATTTTTGGGATGAGAATACATGTAGGTTTTATAAATGATTTACAAAATAGACACAAGTACGTGAAACTACATTCTATGGTTGAATTATCAAAATCGAATATGCCCCTTTTTATTAAGTCTGGTAATCTAAGAATTAGGGAACAGACAACCTAATTGACGTGAATCCTAAAGATAGATCTATTGGGCCTAACAAACCCCATCCAAAGTACCGGATGCTTTAGTACTTCGAAATTTATATCATATCCGAAGGGTGTCCCGGAATGATGGGGATATTCTTATATATTCATCTTGTTAATGTCGGTTACCAGGTGTTCACCATATGAATGATTTTTATCTCTATGTATGGGATGTGTATTGAAATATGAAATCTTGTGGTCTATTATTATGATTTGATATATATAGGTTAAACCTATAACTCACCAACATTTTTGTTGACGTTTTAAGCATGTTTATTCTCAGGTGATTATTAAGAGCTTCCGCTTTCGCATACTTAAATAAGGACGAGATTTGGAGTCCATGCTTGTATGATATTGTGTAAAAACTGCATTCAAGAAACTTATTTTGTTGTAACATATTTGTATTGTAAACCATTATGTAATGGTCGTTAGTAAACAGGATATTTTAGATTATCATTATTTGATAATCTACGTAAAGCTTTTTAAACCTTTATTGATGAAATAAAGGTTATGGTTTGTTTTAAAATGAATGCAGTCTTTAAAAAACGTCTCATATAGAGGTCAAAACCTCGCAACGAAATCAATTAATATGGAACGTTTTTAATCAATAAGAACGGGACATTTCAGTTGGTATCCGAGCGTTGGTCTTAGAGAACCAGAATTTTGCATTAGTGTGTCTTATCGAGTTTGTTAGGATGCATTAGTGAGTCTGGACTTCGACCGTGTTTACTTGAAAAATGATTGCTTAACAAATTTTGTTGGAAACTATATATTTTTAACATGTGAATATTATGTGATATATTAATCTCTTAACGCGTTTGATGTTATGTGATAGATGTCTACCTCTAGAACAAGTCCCATTGACTCACCTAATAATAATGAAGGGTCAAATGTAAATTGGAATGATTCGTGGACTGATTCACAAGTTCCCGAAGAGGAACCGGAAGAAGAGTCGGAACCGGAAGAAGAATCGGAACCGGAAGAAGAATCGGAACCGGATGAAGAAATAGAACCGGTGGGGGAAATAATAAAACGGTTAAGTAAAAGAAAATCCTAAACCAACCGACCAAGGTTAATTATGGTCAATGGTGTTTCCGCCAAGGAAGCAAAATATTGGGAGGATTACCAATTCTCCGATGAATCGGATTCCGACGAGAATTCCGATGATGTTATAGAAATTACCCCAACTGAATTTAAAAAGGCAAAAGAAAATAATAAGGGAAAGGGCATAAAAATAGAGAAATCTAATTCCAACCCCGATGAACTTTATATGTATCGTCAACCCCCGAAGTCCTTAAGTTGTAACAATGACCCGGGAACCTCTAAACCACCAGGTTTTTCTAAACCAATGTGGAAAACGACGGCTCATATTAGGGGAACATCATATATCCCTAGAAACTTGGCAAAACGAACCAAAACCGAAGAAGAAGAAACAAGCGAGTCGGAATAAGATAGTTGTATTCGTGTGGTGTAATATATGTAATATAGTGTGCTTATGCTTTATGATATATGTAAAAATTACTTGTATTAATAAGTATTTTTTTTATGAATCTAACTTTTGTCTATTTTACAGTATAAAAACACAAAATGGATAGACACCCCAATATTTTAAGAGACCTACCCGGAGACATGATTGATGAAATCTTGTCTAGAGTCGGTCAGAATTCTTTGGCACAACTATTTAAGGCGAGATCAGTTTGTAAGACATTCGAAGAACGTTCCAAGAATGCCTTGGTTTATAAAAGGCTTTCGTTCGAAAGATGGGGGATATCACATTGGGAAATCCATAAGTTACGATGTGTTTACTTTGACGCATATATTGCGGGGAACCCAAATACTATTTTACGCAACGGGTTAAGAAATTATTTTGACTCAATATATCCGAATATAGGACTTCGTGATTTAGAAAAAGCGGCTAACATGCAACATAAAGAAGCATGTTATGCTTACGGCTTAGTAATGTTCGCTTCTCTCCAAAGTGAGAACAAGAACATCAGGCTACAACTATTAAACAAAACGTTCCCACAAGTGACGGAGTCGGTAATTGGGGTAAGAAATGAGGTTTTTAGATTGTTAAGGGAATGTTGGATATTACGTAACCCTCGTCCCTTTGACGACATTACAACACGCTGTCTTATCAACGGCCATAACGGTTATGTTCCACAAGACCAAGGATGGGAAGTAGTCCTAGTAAAACTAGAATGCATGACTTGTTTCTGGACGTATGAATTACGTGTCTTTATTGCCTTTGCTAAACGACTTGTGTACTAGCTAGAATTATCTTCACAACTATCTTGTATCAAAGTTATTGTGTGCTATATTTCATGCTATATGTAAAATAAGCGGTATTGTAATTTTGTAAAATATTGTGTAAAAGTTTGAACGCGAAATATTATTATAATCAGTTTTTCATATAGAATTGTAGTAGTTGAATTGTATATTAGCTACTAAGTATGAACTTAACGGGTAGGTACTACCCGAATTTAAACTTATAAAACGCTAATATGAAGAAAAAGCTTTTATAAATGAGTTCATATTATGCTACGAAATACTATTGACTACTCTTAATATTCTGTATGATTAACTTGTTTCATTTGACTATTTGAAGGAAATGGCACCGACTACTCGACAAACCTTGAATATGAGCGAAGAGGAATTTCGTGCCTTTCTTGCTTCAAACATAGCCGCAGTACAGGCTGCACTACATACCAACAATAACCTTGGATCTAGCAGTACAGGAAATCGTGTAGGATGCACCTACAAAGAATTCACTGCCTGCAAACCTTTGGAATTTGATGGAACCGAAGGACCGATCGGATTGAAACGGTGGACCGAGAAGGTCGAATCGGTGTTTGCCATAAGTAAGTGTACTGAAGAGGACAAAGTGAAGTACGCTATGCATACTTTCACAGGTTCTGCGTTAACATGGTGGAATACCTATCTAGAGCAAGTGGGACAAGACGATGCGTACGCACTACCGTGGTCAGCATTCAAGCACTTGATGAACGAGAAGTACCGTCCCAGAACCGAGGTCAATAAGCTCAAGACAGAACTTAGAGGGTTACGAACCCAAGGATTTGATATTACCACGTACGAAAGACGATTCACAGAATTGTGCCTATTGTGTCCTGGAGCATTCGTAGATGAGGAAGAGAAGATAGACGCGTTTGTGAAAGGATTACCGGAAAGAATCCAAGAAGATATAAGTTCACACGAGCCCGCCTCCATACAACAGGCATGTAGAATGGCTCACCAACTAGTGAACCAGATTGAAGAAAGAATTAAAGAACAGACTGCTGAAGAGGCCAATGTGAAGCAAGTCAAAAGAAAGTGGGAGGAAAACGGTGATAAGAATCACCAATACAACAACAACAGCAATTACAACAATAATCGCAACAATTATCCCAACAATCGCAACATCAATCGCAACTACAACAAACGGCCCAACAACAACAACAACAACAACAGCAACTACAACAATCATCCCAACAACAATAATAACCGCAACAACAACAACAATCAGAAGCAGCTATGCCAAAGGTGTGAAAAGTATCACTCGGGGTTCTGCACCAAATTTTGCAACAAGTGTAAAAGAAATGGTCATAGCGCGGTGAAGTATGAGGTCTACGGACCAGGGGTTAATAGAATGAAAGGAACAAATGGTGTCGGAACGAGTAATGGCAGAGCAAGTAGTGTCGGAGCAAGTTATGCCAATGTAGTTTGTTATAAATGTGGAAAACCGGGCCACATTATTAGAAATTGCCCGAACCAGGAGAACACGAATGGACAAGGCCGCGGAAGAGTTTTCAATATTAATGCGGCAGAGGCACAGGAAGACCCGGAGCTTGTTACGGGTACGTTTCTTATTGACAATAAATCTGCTTACGTTTTATTTGATTCGGGTGCGGATAGAAGCTATATGAGTAGAGATTTTTGTGCTAAATTAAGTTGTCCATTGACGCCTTTGGATAGTAAATTTTTACTCGAATTAGCAAATGGTAAATTAATTTCAGCAGATAATATATGTCGGAATCGAGAAATTAAACTGGTTAGCGAAACATTTAAGATTGATTTGATACCAGTAGAGTTAGGGAGTTTTGATGTGATAATCGGTATGGACTGGTTGAAAGAAGTGAATGCAGAGATCGTTTGTTACAAAAACGCAATTCGCATTATATGAGAAAAAGGAAAACCCTTAATGGTGTACGGAGAAAAGGGCAACACGAAGCTACATCTTATTATTAATTTGAAGGCACAAAAACTAATAAGAAAAGGTTGCTATGCTGTTCTAGCACACGTCGAGAAAGTACAAACTGAAGAAAAGAGCATCAATGATATTCTCATTGCAAAAGAATTTCCCGATGTATTTCTGAAAGAATTACCGGGATTACCCCCACATCGATCCGTTGAATTTCAAATAGATCTTGTACCAGGAGCTGCACCAATAGCTCGTGCTCCTTACAGACTCGCACCCAGTGAGATGAAAGAACTGCAAAGCCAATTACAAGAACTTTTAGAGCGTGGTTTCATTCGACCAAGCACATCACCGTGGGGAGCTCCTGTTTTGTTTGTCAAGAAGAAAGATGGTACATTCAGGTTGTGTATCGACTACCGAGAGTTGAACAAACTTACCATCAAGAACCGCTACCCACTACCGAGAATTGACGACTTATTTGATCAACTACAAGGCTCGTCTGTTTATTCAAAGATTGACTTACGTTCCGGGTATCATCAAATGCGGGTGAAAGAAGATGATATTCCAAAGACTGCTTTTAGAACACGTTACGGTCATTACGAGTTTATGGTCATGCCGTTTGGTTTAACTAATGCACCAGCTGTGTTCATGGACCTTATGAACCGAGTGTGTGGACCATACCTTGACAAGTTTGTCATTGTTTTCATTGATGACATACTTATTTACTCAAAGAATGACCAAGAACACGGTGAACATTTGAGAAAGGTGTTAGAAGTATTGAGGAAGGAAGAATTGTACGCTAAATTTTCAAAGTGTGCATTTTGGTTGGAAGAAGTTCAATTTCTCGGTCACAAAGTGAACAAAGAAGGTATTAAGGTGGATCCGACAAAGATAGAAACTGTTAAAAAGTGGGAAACCCCGAAAACTCCGAAACACATACGCCAGTTTTTAGGACTAGTTGGTTACTACAGAAGGTTCATCCAAGACTTTTCCAGAATAGCAAAACCCTTGACTGCATTAACGCATAAAGGGAAGAAATTTGAATGGAATGATGAACAAGAGAAAGCGTTTCAGTTATTGAAGAAAAAGCTAACTACGGCACCGATATTGTCATTGCCTAAAGGGAATGATGATTTTGTGATTTATTGTGACGCATCAAAGCAAGGTCTCGGTTGTGTATTAATGCAACGAATGAAGGTGATTGCTTATGCGTCTAGACAATTGAAGATTCACGAACAAAATTATACGACGCATGATTTGGAATTAGGCGCGGTTGTTTTTGCATTAAAGACTTGGAGGCACTACTTATATGGGGTCAAAAGTATTATATATACCGACCACAAAAGTCTTCAACACATATTTAATCAGAAACAACTGAATATGAGGCAGCGTAGGTGGATTGAATTATTGAATGATTACGACTTTGAGATTCGTTACCACCCGGGGAAGGCAAATGTGGTAGCCGATGCCTTGAGCAGGAAGGACAGAGAACCCATTCGAGTAAAATCTATGAATATAATGATTCATAATAACCTTACTACTCAAATAAATGAGGCGCAACAAGGAGTTTTAAAAGAGGGAAATTTAAAGGATGAAATACCCAAAGGATCGGAGAAGCATCTTAATATTCGGGAAGACGGAACCCGGTATAGGGCTGAAAGGATTTGGGTACCAAAATTTGGAGATATGAGAGAAATGGTACTTAGAGAAGCTCATAAAACCAGATACTCAATACATCCTGGAACGGGGAAGATGTACAAGGATCTCAAGAAACATTTTTGGTGGCCGGGTATGAAAGCCGATGTTGCTAAATACGTAGGAGAATGTTTGACGTGTTCTAAGGTCAAAGCTGAGCATCAGAAACCATCAGGTCTACTTCAACAACCCGAAATCCCGGAATGGAAATGGGAAAACATTACCATGGATTTCATCACTAAATTGTCAAGGACTGCAAGTGGTTTTGATACTATTTGGGTAATAGTTGATCGTCTCACCAAATCAGCACACTTCCTGCCAATAAGAGAAGATGACAAGATGGAGAAGTTAGCACGACTGTATTTGAAGGAAGTCGTCTCCAGACATGGAATACCAATCTCTATTATCTCTGATAGGGATGGCAGATTTATTTTAAGATTCTGGCAGACATTACAGCAAGCATTAGGAACTCGTCTAGACATGAGTACTGCCTATCATCCACAAACTGATGGGCAGAGCGAAAGGACGATACAAACGCTTGAAGACATGCTACGAGCATGTGTTATTGATTTCAGAAACAGTTGGGATCGACATCTACCGTTAGCAGAATTTTCCTACAACAACAGCTACCATTCAAGCATTGAGATGGCGTCGTTTGAAGCACTTTATGGTAGAAAGTGTAGGTCTCCGATTTGTTGGATTGAAGTGGGGGATAGATAGATTACGGGTCCGGAGATTATACAAGAAACTACCGAGAAGATCATCCAAATTCAACAACGGTTGAAAACCGCCCAAAGTCGACAAAAGAGCTACGCTGACATTAAAAGAAAAGATATAGAATTTGAAATTGGAGAGATGGTCATGCTTAAAGTTGCACCTTGGAAAGGCGTTGTTCGATTTGGTAAACGAGGGAAATTAAATCCAAGGTATATTGGACCATTCAAGATTATTGATCGTGTCGGACCAGTAGCTTACCGACTTGAGTTACCTCAACAACTCGCGGCTGTACATAACACTTTCCACATCTCAAATTTGAAGAAATGTTTTGCTAAAGAAGATCTCACTATTCCGTTAGATGAAATCCAAATCAACGAAAAACTTCAATTCATCGAAGAACCCGTCGAAATAATGGATCGTGAGGTTAAAAGACTTAAGCAAAACAAGATACCAATTGTTAAGGTTCGATGGAATGCTCGTAGAGGACCCGAGTTCACCTGGGAGCGTGAAGATCAGATGAAGAAGAAATACCCGCATCTATTTCCAGAAGATTCGTCAACACCTTCAACAGCTTAAAATTTCGGGACGAAATTTATTTAACGGGTAGGTACTGTAGTGACCTGAACTTTTCCATGTTTATATATATTAATTGAGATTGATATTTACATGATTAAATGTTTCCAACATGTTAAGCAATCAAACTTGTTAAGACTTGATTAATTGAAATATGTTTCATATAGACAATTGACCACCCAAGTTGACCGGTGATTCACGAACGTTAAAACTTGTAAAAACTATATGATGACATATATATGGATATATATATATATATATATATATAGTTAACATGATACTATGATAAGTAAATATATCATTAAGTATATTAACAATGAACTACATATGTAAAAACAAGACTACTAACTTAATGATTTTTAAACGAGACATATATGTAACGATTATCGTTGTAAAGACATTTAATGTATATATATATCATATTAAGAGATATTCATACATGATAATATCATGATAATATAATAATTTAAAATCTCATTTGATATTATAAACATTGGGTTAATAACATTTAACAAGATTGTTAACCTAAAGGTTTTAAAACAACACTTACATGTAACGACTAACGATGACTTAACGACTCAGTTAAAATGTATATACATGTAGTATTTTAATATGTATTTATACACTTTTGAAAGACTTAAATACACTTATCAAAATACTTCTACTTAACAAAAATGCTTACAATTACATCCTCGTTCAGTTTCATCAACAATTCTACTCGTATGCACCCGTATTCGTACTCGTACAATACACAGCTTTTAGATGTATGTACTATTGGTATATACACTCCAATGATCAGCTCTTAGCAACCCATGTGAGTTACCTAACACATGTGGGAACCATCATTTGACAACTAGCATGAAATATCTCATAAAATTACAAAAATATGAGTAATCATTCATGACTTATTTACATGAAAATAAAATTACATATCCTTTATATCTAATCCATACACCAACGACCAAAACACCTACAAACACTTTCATTCTTCAATTTTCTTCATCTAATTGATCTCTCTCAAGTTCTATCTTCAAGTTCTAAGTGTTCTTCATAAATTCTACAAGTTCTAGTTACATAAAATCAAGAATACTTTCAAGTTTGCTAGCTCACTTCCAATCTTGTAAGGTGATCATCCAACCTCAAGAAATCTTTGTTTCTTACAGTAGGTTATCATTCTAATACAAGGTAATAATCATATTCAAACTTTGGTTCAATTTCTATAACTATAACAATCTTATTTCAAGTGATGATTTTACTTGAACTTGTTTTCGTGTCATGATTCTGCTTCAAGAACTTCGAGCCATCCAAGGATCCGTTGAAGCTAGATCCATTTTTCTCTTTTACAGTAGGTTTATCCAAGGAACTTAAGGTAGTAATGATGTTCATAACATCATTCGATTCATACATATAAAGCTATCTTATTCGAAGGTTTAAACTTGTAATCACTAGAATATAGTTTAGTTAATTCTAAACTTGTTCGCAAACAAAAGTTGATCCTTCTAACTTGACTTTTAAAATCAACTAAACACATGTTCTATATCTATATTATATGCTAACTTAATGATTTAAAACCTGGAAACACGAAAAACACCGTAAAACCGGATTTACGCCGTCGTAGTAACACCGCGGGCTGTTTTGAGTTAGTTAATTAAAAACTATGATAAACTTTGATTTAAAAGTTGTTATTCTGAGAAAATGATTTTTATTATGAACATGAAACTATATCCAAAAATTATGGTTAAACTCAAAGTGGAAGTATGTTTTCTAAAATGGTCATCTAGACGTCGTTCTTTCGACTGAAATGACTACCTTTACAAAAACGACTTGTAACTTATTTTTCCGACTATAAACCTATACTTTTTCTGTTTATATTCATAAAATAGAGTTCAATATGAAACCATAGCAATTTGATTCACTCAAAACGGATTTAAAATGAAGAAGTTATGGGTAAAACAAGATTGGATAATTTTTCTCATTTTAGCTACGTGAAAATTGGTAACAAATCTATTCCAACCATAACTTAATCAACTTGTATTGTATATTATGTAATCTTGAGATACCATAGACACGTATACAATGTTTCGACCTATCATGTCGACACATCTATATATATTTAGGAACAACCATAGACACTCTATATGTGAATGTTGGAGTTAGCTATACAGGGTTGAGGTTGATTCCAAAATATATATAGTTTGAGTTGTGATCAATACTGAGATACGTATACACTGGGTCGTGGATTGATTCAAGATAATATTTATCGATTTATTTCTGTACATCTAACTGTGGACAACTAGTTGTAGGTTACTAACGAGGTCAGCTGACTTAATAAACTTAAAACATCAAAATATATTAAAAGTGTTGTAAATATATCTTGAACATACTTTGATATATATGTATACTAGCTTTAATAGCTCGTGCGTTGCACGGTGGCTAAAAAAGTTTGTATAGTAATAGGTTAATATTCGTACATATTGTATGTGATACATTGAAAACATGTTGCATGTGTAACTAACAATATGTGATATCATGCATCTTACATCTACATGGTTAATTATAAAAGAAAATGATCAAATACATGTAGACGTTATGTTAAGTCACGCATGTTAAATCTACATGCTTAATGATAAAAGAAAACGATGAAATACATGAAAGCGTTTCCAATTGACTGCAAAAAATTAAAATTCAAAATCGCTCGTGTAATTTCTATAAAGATGTTGTCATTAACGTTACTACCGCAATGATCATACGTTCGAAGAATTGGACTGATGTAAGCAGGGTTGTTCAAAGATTCACAAGGTAACTCTCTCTCCAAGAACATGATTTCACTGTGGTTGATTAAGATCCCGTTACTATTTACATTTGTAGATCCTTTCTTCGAACCACAAACTTCCGACACACTTGGTAGTACCTGGTAAAATAGTTAGAGTTAACAAAACTATTAAAAATAATTGAATTAACTTGCGACACACGTGGTACCCAGGGGCAGTTTTGTTTAGGGGCAAGCGGGGGCAGCCGCCCCCAGTGGATTTGCAATTTTCAGTGTAAAAATTTTGAATTTTTTGACTTTGCCCCTGGTTGTTTTTTTTTTTTTGCCCCAAAACCTACATATTTTGCCCCCAAACCTTCAGATTTTGCCCAAAAATCTCCAAATTTTACTCCAAAACATTCAAATTTTATCCACAAACCTTCAAATTTTGCCCAAAAACCTCCATAATTTGCCTAAAAACCTCCATTTTTTGCCCCAAAACCTCCATATTTTGCCCAAAAAAATTGCTACGGTTTTAATTTTTTTTTTTGCCCCCAGTGAAAAAAAATCCTGGTACCGCCACTGGTGGTACCATGTAATGTGATGTCACGTGTATACAAACCATGGTTCGAATACAATACGAATGGTCCTCACCAAGGTGAATTGAGATACATTCTAGCAAATGGCCAACTTGACGCCTTCAAGGTAAGATCACCTATGCAAATTTACCCATCAATATTTTTGTCCAACATCACATTAGAACAACCACCCACCAAACCTGCATTTATGCATTGTAGCTAAAACAAAAATACAATCTTAGTTAACCATGGGTAAGCGATCTGAAACAAAAGCAACCGTTATAAAAACAATTAAACTGGTTACGAAAATGAATATGATTATGGATCATTTAAATAAACTGCTACATATCAATATTACATAACACGTGAAACTAAAATTTAAGTTTGAAACTTAAATTTCGATACTATGTTTCGAAATTCTATCCTTTATTAGAAAATGATTAGCAAATATTTGTATACTAAAAATTGGATATTAAATTAGGCATAATACCTTCAATCTTTAGGATGAACAATCGATTGTCCTTCAAATGGTGAATACGACTTAAAGATCATAACAATGAATATCGTTATTGCATATCTTTACCTAAATGAAATCAACGCTTGTTAAAATGAATTGCAAATTGATAATGCTTAATGTCATAAGTCAAATATTCGTTATAAATTAAATATTCGTTACTGGTACACACAAAGCAAACAAAATGTAACTTTTTCATGTCACATTTGTTTTAGAAGCTTACTTTACTTGAATGACTTCAAACAAAAACTTTTCCATCTATATGCGGCATTTTATTATATAGCCATCTCAAAGCACATAACTACCTGCACCACAAATGCACATTAGCAAAGCAAACATCGTAATAATAAAACTTGCACCACCAAAGGCATTAAATGACAAATATATGCAGGGCCGGCTAAGGCTATGGGCGAAGCGGGCGACGGCCCGGGGCATCACACGGTTAGGGGCATCATTTCAAAAAAAATTATTAATACCCATAGTTTAAAACTTATAAAGATATATGTTTACGTAAATGTTGAGGGCATTTTATAATTATTTCGCCCGGGGCATGCAAAAACTTTGACCAATGTTTGACCGGCCCTGAATATATGGATTTCTATATTCTAAATTGTGAAAAATACATTTGCACACCTGAATAAAAAGAATAAGCTCCAATCTATCTATAATATGCTTATAGAATAATTATTAAGAAAATCATATAAACAATCAGAAGTTGAAAATGTCAATAGGGTAGAATCAAGTAAGATTATTAATATAAGCATATTAATAATTCGAGTCAACAAATTTCACCCTTAACAAAAATTAGCCAATAGAGATACAACTGCAGCCAGATGTGAAGTATAAAATGCTAATGTATCTCAATATAAATGGATACATGTGAAAGCAAAGTAACAACGATATATGTGTGCACTAACTATAACTCACATCATCATTTTAGCGCCAATACCTCACATAACAAAGGTCACGTGACCCATTTATCTCCTGACCCGTTTAGATCTCTTATCCAACCTGATCCGTTCGGAGTTGTTTGAAAATCTGGCTCGTTTGACCCGTTTGGAGTCGGTTGAAAATCTGACTCGTTTGACCCATGATCCGTTTCAACCCAAAGATAGTTGGACCCATTACCCAAACCGAGCGAAGTTGAGTCGTTTTCCAAGTATACCTGAGATATAAGAACTAAAATAATGAGCCGAGGCAGCCTGATTTCAACACATCTAGCAACCTAAATATACAAAAAGAAACAAAGATATAGAATAAGCATGGGTTGTATTATGTAAAAATATGTCTAAACATACTTAACTTACCCCTGGGAATCCAAATTCATAAAGAACGAAGCCAGCTAGAGCGACCAGAGGAACAGCCGCAAGTGGCCTCAACAACCTTTAAATCAAACAGATTAGAATGCACTCTTAATTATGTTTATAACTTAGAGCTAACCTTGTGTTGTTGTCTAAGACCACTAAACCCGAGAATGATATGGATTGTAGAGTCAATCATCTAAGCGCGCACCTTCAATCGTACACACTGTCTTCCTGAATCTTTAAGCACGATAATTTTAATTATATCAATTGAGAGTACGCATTTACTGTTTACGCCATTTTTATACATACGTCTTAAAAATTGTGATTGTGCATTCAAGATATAATCTACCAAATTTATCAAATAGTCAGTGTGCAAACAAAATTTACCATTCAATCTATATATCCCTATTCAATCAAACATACCATAGTCAAAATCAAATCACAACAACCTCATGCTCACTAAAAAATAGTAATAATAATAACCACGCTGACCCAGCCATTGATGTCCCAACAGACATGGTAAAAATTGTAACTGATTTACACACCTGCAATTTCAAACCCGTACGATTTTAATTATCTGATGAAACTCGAACGATTCTAATTTAATCCAACTGTTGTTGAGATCGGAGAATCCTATTTTGATTTAATCAGCCATAAAAATTAGATCTGCCGTAATCGATTTTGTATAAATTTTACAGACAAAGGGCTGATCGAATGCGGGTAACAGAAGACCAAAATCATCATCAATCGAATACCAACTTAAGAACGATATATATTTCGCATAAAGAAGTTATTGAAATCAGAAATTCCATTCATGAACTCATCAAGCAGATTAATGAAATCAACATTTTAGTTGAACAATTAATCATCTTAAACGTTAGATGTTGCAGTCGATGGTTCAATTACGGAACCCTAATTGAATTTCATTTGTCATGGTTATGGATTCAAAGAGAATAAGATAGGCATAGTGAGAGAGATGTTTTTTTATTGGTTGTTAAAAAAATGAACAAATAGGAGATGGACAATGAAATGTCTAGTTCTTATTGATTAAAAACGTTCCATATTAATTGATTTCGTTGCGAGGTTTTGACCTCTATATGAGACGTTTTTCAAAGACTGCATTCATTTTAAAACAAACCATAACCTTTATTTCATCAATAAAGGTTTAAAAAGCTTTACGTAGATTATCAAATAATGATAATCTAAAATATCCTGTTTACACACGACCATTACATAATGGTTTACAATACAAATATGTTACAACAAAATAAGTTTCTTGAATGCAGTTTTTACACAATATCATACAAGCATGGACTCCAAATCTCGTCCTTATTTAAGTATGCGACAGCGGAAGCTCTTAATAATCACCTGAGAATAAACATGCTTAAAACGTCAACAAAAATGTTGGTGAGTTATAGGTTTAACCTATATATATCAAATCATAATAATAGACCACAAGATTTCATATTTCAATACACATCCCATACATAGAGATAAAAAATCATTCATATGGTGAACACCTGGTAACCGACATTAACAAGATGCATATATAAGAATATCCCCATCATTCCGGGACACCCTTCGGATATGATATAAATTTCGAAGTACTAAAGCATCCGGTACTTTGGATGGGGCTTGTTGGGCCCAATAGATCTATCTTTAGGATTCGCGTCAATTAGGGTGTCTGTTCCCTAATTCTTAGATTACCAGACTTAATAAAAAGGGGCATATTCGATTTCGATAATTCAACCATAGAATGTAGTTTCACGTACTTATGTCTATTTTGTAAATCATTTATAAAACCTGCATGTATTCTCATCCCAAAAATATTAGATTTTAAAAGTGGGACTATAACTCACTTTCACAGATTTTTACTTCGTCGGGAAGTAAGACTTGGCCACTGGTTGATTCACGAACCTATAACAATATATACATATATATCAAAGTATGTTCAAAATATATTTACAACACTTTTAATATATTTTGATGTTTTAAGTTTATTAAGTCAGCTGTCCTCGTTAGTAACCTACAACTAGTTGTCCACAGTTAGATGTACAGAAATAAATCGATAAATATTATCTTGAATCAATCCACGACCCAGTGTATACGTATCTTAGTATTGATCACAACTCAAACTATATATATTTTGGAATCAACCTCAACCCTGTATAGCTAACTCCAACATTCACATATAGAGTGTCTATGGTTGTTCCGAAATATATATAGATGTGTCGACATGATAGGTCGAAACATTGTATACGTGTCTATGGTATCTCAAGATTACATAATATACAATACAAGTTGATTAAGTTATGGTTGGGATAGATTTGTTACCAATTTTCACGTAGCTAAAATGAGAAAAATTATCCAATCTTGTTTTACCCATAACTTCTTCATTTTAAATCCGTTTTGAGTGAATCAAATTGCTATGGTTTCATATTGAACCCTATTTTATGAATCTAAACAGAAAAAGTATAGGTTTATAGTCGGAAAAATAAGTTACAAGTCGTTTTTGTAAAGGTAGTCATTTCAGTCGAAAGAACGACGTCTAGATGACCATTTTAGAAAACATACTTCCACTTTGAGTTTAACCATAATTTTTGGATATAGTTTCATGTTCATAATAAAAATCATTTTCTCAGAATAACAACTTTTAAATCAAAATTTATCATAGTTTTTAATTAACTAACCCAAAACAGCCCGCGGTGTTACTACGACGGCGTAAATCCGGTTTTACGGTGTTTTTCGTGTTTCCAGGTTTTAAATCATTAAGTTAGCATATCATATAGATATAGAACATGTGTTTAGTTTATTTTAAAAGTCAAGTTAGAAGGATTAACTTTTGTTTGCGAACAAGTTTAGAATTAACTAAACTATGTTCTAGTGATTACAAGTTTAAACCTTCGAATAAGATAGCTTTATATGTATGAATCGAATGATGTTATGAACATCATTACTACCTTAATTTCCTTGGATAAACCTACTAGAAAAGAGAAAAATGGATCTAGCTTCAATAGATCCTTGGATGGCTCGAAGTTCTTGAAGCAGAATCATGACACGAAAACAAGTTCAAGTAAGATCATCACTTGAAATAAGATTGTTATAGTTATAGAAATTGAACCAAAGTTTGAATATGATTATTACCTTGTATTAGAATGATAACCTACTGTACGAAACAAAGATTTCTTGAGGTTGTATGATCACCTTACAAGATTGGAAGTGAGCTAGCAAACTTGAAAGTATTCTTGATTTTATGAAACTAGAACTTTTGGAATTTATGAAGAACACTTAGAACTTGAAGATAGAACTTGAGAGAGATCAATTATATGAAGAAAATTGAAGAATGAAAGTGTTTGTAGGTGTTTTTGGTCGTTGGTGTATGGATTAGATATAAAGGATATGTTATTTTGTTTTTATGTAAATAAGTCATGAATGATTACTCATATTTTTGTAATTTTATGAGATATTTCATGCTAGTTGCCAAATGATGGTTCCCACATGTGTTAGGTGACTCACATGGGCTGCTAAGAGCTGATCATTGGAGTGTATATACCAATAGTACATACATCTAAAAGCTGTGTATTGTACGAGTACGAATACGGGTGCATACGAGTAGAATTGTTGATGAAACTGAACGAGGATGTAATTGTAAGCATTTTTGTTAAGTAGAAGTATTTTGATAAGTGTCTTGAAGTCTTTCAAAAGTGTATGAATACATATTAAAACACTACATGTATATACATTTTAACTGAGTCGTTAAGTCATCGTTAGTCGTTACATGTAAATGTTGTTTTGAAACCTTTAGGTTAACGATCTTGTTAAATGTTGTTAACCCAATGTTTATAATATCAAAAGAGATTTTAAATTATTATATTATCATGATATTATGATGTACGAATATCTCTTAATATGATATATATACATTAAATGTCGTTATAACGATAATCGTTACATATATGTCTCGTTTCAAAATCATTAAGTTAGTAGTCTTGTTTTTACATATGTAGTTCATTGTTAATATAATTAATGATATGTTTACTTATCATAATATCATGTTAACTATATATATAACCATATATATGTCATCATATAGTTTTTACAAGTTTTAACGTTCGTGAATCACCGGTCAACTTGGGTGGTCAATTGTCTATATGAAACCTATTTCAATTAATCAAGTCTTAACAAGTTTGATTGCTTAACATGTTGGAAACATTTAATCATATAAATATCAATCTCAATTAATATATATAAACATGGAAAAGTTCGGGTCACTACAGTACCTACCCGTTAAATAAATTTCGTCCTGAAATTTTAAGCTGTTGAAGGTGTTGACGAATCTTCTAGAAATAGATGCGGGTATTTCTTCGTCATCTGATCTTCAAGCTCCCAGGTGAACTCGGGTCCTCTACGAGCATTCCATCGAACCTTAACAATTGGTATCTTGTTTTGCTTAAGTCTTTTAACCTCACGATCCATTATTTCGACGGGTTCTTCGATGAATTGAAGTTTTTCGTTGATTTGGATTTCATCTAACGGAATAGTGAGATCTTCTTTATCAAAACATTTCTTCAAATTCGAGACGTGGAAAGTGTTATGTACAGCCGCGAGTTGTTGAGGTAACTCAAGTCGGTAAGCTACTGGTCCGACACGATCAATAATCTTGAATGGTCCAATATACCTTGGATTTAATTTCCCTCGTTTACCAAATCGAACAACGCCTTTCCAAGGTGCAACTTTAAGCATGACCATCTCTCCAATTTCAAATTCTATATCTTTTCTTTTAATGTCAGCGTAGCTCTTTTGTCGACTTTGGGCGGTTTTCAACCGTTGTTGAATTTGGATGATCTTCTCGGTAGTTTCTTGTATAATCTCCGGACCCGTAATCTGTCTATCCCCCACTTCACTCCAACAAATCGGAGACCTGCACTTTCTACCATAAAGTGCTTCAAACGGCGCCATCTCAATGCTTGAATGGTAGCTGTTGTTGTAGGAAAATTCTACTAACGGTAGATGTCGATCCCAACTGTTTCCGAAATCAATAATATATGCTCGTAGCATGTCTTCAAGCGTTTGTATCGTCCTTTCGCTCTGCCCATCAGTTTGTGGATGATAGGCAGTACTCATGTCTAGACGAGTTCCTAATGCTTGCTGTAATGTCTGCCAGAATCTTGAAATAAATCTGCCATCCCTATCAGAGATAATAGAGATTGGTATTCCATGTCTGGAGATGACTTCCTTCAAATACAGTCGTGCTAACTTCTCTATCTTGTCATCTTCTCTTATTGGCAGGAAGTGTGCTGATTTGGTGAGACGATCAACTATTACCCAAATAGTATCAAAACCACTTGCAGTCCTTGGCAATTTAGTGATGAAATCCATGGTAATGTTTTCCCATTTCCATTCCGGGATTTCGGGTTGTTGAAGTAGACCTGATGGTTTCTGATGCTCAGCTTTGACCTTAGAACACGTCAAACATTCTCCTACGTATTTAGCAACATCGGCTTTCATACCCGGCCACCAAAAATGTTTCTTGAGATCCTTGTGCATCTTCCCCGTTCCAGGATGTATTGAGTATCTGGTTTTATGAGCTTCTCTAAGTACCATTTCTCACATATCTCCAAATTTTGGTACCCAAATCCTTTCAGCCCTATATCAGGTTCCGTCTTCCCGAATATTAAGATGCTTCTCCGATCCTTTGGGTATTTCATCCTTTAAATTTCCCTCTTTTAAAACTCCTTGTTGCGCCTCCTTTATTTGAGTAGTAAGGTAATTATGAATCATTATATTCATAGATTTTACTCGAATGGGTTCTCTGTCCTTCCTGCTCAAGGCATCGGCTACCACATTTGCCTTCCCCGGATGGTAACGAATCTCAAAGTCGTAATCATTCAATAATTCAATCCACCTACGCTGCCTCATATTCAGTTGTTTCTGATTAAATATGTGTTAAAGACTTTTGTGGTCGGTATATATAATACTTTTAACCCCATATAAGTAGTGCCTCCAAGTCTTTAATGCAAAAACAACTGCGCCTAATTCCAAATCATGCGTCGTATAATTTTGTTCGTGAATCTTCAATTGTCTAGACGCATAAGCAATCACCTTCGTTCGTTGCATTAATACACAACCGAGACCTTGCTTTGATGCGTCACAATAAATCACAAAATCATCATTCCCTTCAGGCAATGACAATATAGGTGCCGTAGTTAGCTTTTTCTTCAATAACTGAATCGCTTTCTCTTGTTCATCATTCCATTCAAATTTCTTCCCTTTATGCGTTAATGCAGTCAAGGGTTTTGCTATTCTGGAAAAGTCTTGGATGAACCTTCTGTAGTAACCAGCTAGTCCTAAAAACTGGCGTATGTGTTTAGGAGTTTTCGGGGTTTCCCACTTTTCAACAGTTTCTATCTTTGCCGGATCCACCTTAATACCTTCTTTGTTCACTATGTGGCCGAGGAATTGAACTTCTTCCAACCAAAATGCACACTTTGAAAACTTAGCGTACAATTCTTCCTTCCTCAATACTTCTAACACCTTTCTCAAATGTTCACCGTGTTCTTGGTCATTCTTTGAGTAAATAAGTATGTCATAAATGAAAACAATGACAAACTTGTCAAGGTATGGTCCACACACTCGGTTCATAAGGTCCATGAACACAGCTGGTGCATTAGTTAAACCAAATGGCATGACCATAAACTCGTAATGACCGTAACGTGTTCTGAAAGCAGTCTTTGGAATATCATCTTCTTTCACCCGCATTTGATGATACCCGGAACGTAAGTCAATCTTTGAATAAACAGACGAGCCTTGTAGTTGATCAAATAAGTCGTCGATTCTCGGTAGTGGGTTGCGGTTCTTGATGGTAAGTTTGTTCAACTCTCGGTAGTTGATACACAACCTGAATGTACCATCTTTCTTCTTGACAAACAAAACAGGAGCTCCCCACGGTGATGTGCTTGGTCGAATGAAACCACGCTCTAAAAGTTCTTGTAATTGGCTTTGCAGTTCTTTCATCTCGCTGGGTGCGAGTCTGTAAGGAGCACGAGCTATTGGTGCAGCTCCTGGTACAAGATCTATTTGAAATTCAACGGATCGATGTGGGGGTAATCCCGGTAATTCTTTCGGAAATACATCGGGAAATTCTTTTGCAATTGATGTTAAAGCTAAGGTATACGAAATAGTTTATATTTTACTAGGAAATACTATTAAATACGATACAATTTTACACAAGATATTTATTTATTTATAGAATGGATATACTTAAACCTTGCTACAACACTTATAGGCAGTGTACCTAATCGTACAGTAGTGTAGTTTTTAGTAAGTCCGGTTCGTTCCACAGGGAAATCTTTAAACAAAGCGTAACGCTATATTAGTTTACTTTTATAAAAATACAAACATATATATAAGTAATATTATTATTATAAAGGGGGGTTTTTACCGTTTAATGACCGGTTTGTCGATTTTAAAACTTTAGTCGCAGTTAAAACCTAATGTAAAATATTAAATAAATAAAAGACTTAATTTAAAGCGTAAAGTAAATAACGATAATGAAATTGCGAATAATAAAAGTGCGATAAAATAAACTTGCGATAATTAAAAAGTACGATAATTAAAAGTGCGATTAAATGACAATAAATAAAAGTGCGATAATTAGAAGTGCAATTAAATATAAAATGAAGGAAATTAAATATGAAATAAAAGAATTATGCTTATTTAAACTTCCGTAATCATGATGTTTGACGTGTTGATTTTAGTTTTATGCCCATGGGTTAATTGTCCTTTGTCCTGGATTATTTAATATGTCCGTCTGGTTTTTGTCCATAACAGTCCATCAGTCATAAATATAAAGTGCGAGTGTCCTCGTCAAATTATTATTATACCCGAAGTTAAATATTCCAACTAATTGGGGATTCGAATTGTAACAAGGTTTTAATACTTTGTTTAATGAATACACCAGGTTATCGACTGCGTGTAAACCAAGGTTTTACTACTTTGTTAACAATTACACCAATTACCCTTGAATGTAATTTCACCCCTGTTTTAATTATTCTAGTGGCTATTAATCCATTCCCGTGTCCGGTTAAATGAACGATTATTCGTACATATAAATACCCCGCCCATCGTGTCCGATCGAGTGTATATGGTAATTTATAGGGACGCCCAATTGTAAATCTTTATATTAACATTAACAAACTTTCATTTAGTTAAACAAATATAAAGCCCATTAATAGCCCATAGTCTAATTTCCACAAGTGTCGTTCTTTTGTCCAAACCCCAATTATGGTACAAAGCCCAATTACCCAATTTTAGTAATTAGCCCAACATCATGATTACTTCGTTTTAAATAAGCATAATAATAACTTAGCTACGAGACATTAATGTAAAAAGGTTGAACATAACTTACAATGATTTAAAAATAGCGTAGCGTTACACGGACAGAATTTCGACTTACACCCTTACAATATTCGCTAACATACCCTTATTATTAGAATTATAATTATAATTAAAATTAAAATATAAATTATATATATATATATATCGTATATATGAGAGAAGAGAGAAAATAGATTATGAATTGCAATCAGAATTCGGTTGCTTTTATAGGAAAAGTCGAATTTTGGGGCTCCGCGACTCGCGGCAAAATCCTCTTCAAACTCCGCGAGTCGCGGAGAATGAATTTACAGCTCACACCCTTGGAGTCTTTCTCTGCCGACGGTTTTATAATATATATATAATATATATATAATTAATATAATTAATTATATATTATATTATATTTATATACATAGTTAACTTGTAATTTTTAGTCCGTTGCGTCGAGCGTTAAGAGTTGACTCTGGTCCCGGTTCCGGATTTTCGAACGTCCTTGCGTACAATTTAATATCTTGTACTTTGCGTTTTGAATCTTGTACTCTTGTAATTTCGAGACGTTTCTTATCAATAATTGGAACCTCTTTGATTGTCTTTTGTACTTTTGAGCTTTTTGGTCGTTTGCGTCTTCAATTCGTCGAATCTGTCTTTTGTCTTCACCTTTTATTATTTAAACGAATATCACTTGTAAATAGAACAATTGCAACTAAAAGCTTGTCTTTCTTGAGGAATAATGCTATGAAATATATGTTCGTTTTTAGCATTATCAAATATTCCCACACTTGAGCGTTGCTTGTCCTCAAGCAATATCGTCTTGAAATACTAGAATCACTTCTTTATTCTTCACACTTTGTACATCAGTGATTTCTATATGGCGGTATAAACAATGGTAGTAACGATATGGTTTACAGTCCCACATGACTATAAAAATTTAGATCCATTAAGGAAATTGGATCTTTATGAAAACATTTGATCTTTTGAAAATTAAATCTAGTTTTTACCCTAGATAAGTTTTCCGGGATAACCCTTTACCGGTGTTTGCAAAATATTTTTGTGGGTTTGGTGGGTTTCAGATTTGAAAATTTTAGCTCAAAACTTATGGTTTTGTGTCACCCACTTGCTAACCTTGTATTAGGAAAGCAACACGTCCAGTTTACTTGTTCCGTATATTACCTTTCGGCAAACTACCGTCCGGTTGTAAAGGAAAGCGTTGAACAAGCAACTGTTAAGGCAATGTCCCGTGACATGCTTTTGATTATGGTCTATAACGTGTCGGACGCAATTACTATCCTTGGTAGGAGCAATAGTAAAGCTCACCCTTATAATTTTTCGGTCTGGCACAAGGTCCTGTCTTTGACCACTATGCAACCACCGTTCTTACGGTTGACACCCGATTTAGTTCAGGTGACCTAATGAATTCCAGGTGAATTCCTAGGATTTTACGTTCAATGGTAATGAATGCATTGAAAATAGGGTTTTCAGAAAACAAATCGGTTTGTAATTTTGATCAAAATATTTTCTCGTTTAAGCTCGAGTTTAGATATCATCGAATTCCATGAGTTTGTAATTCTCAATCTTTAAGGTCAATCTCTAAGATTGAGTAATATCAGTCTTAAAAGCTGATTTTTAATCTTTAAGGAGATTATCCTTTCTGGGGATCTGATTCATTAGTCTTATCCAGCTAATTTGCATGGTGCCCCCCCCATTGTACGAGATAAATCCTTCTCATGGTTAGGATAAATCTGACCACTTGGCGACCCTGTTTAATGCTGAGGTCCGTGGATTTCCTGCTGATTTTAGTGATGACTTTTCTAGATTTTTCGTCAACCTACAGCTGGTCTGGACGACAACTTCTTGACCTAAATCAAGAAGCGCGTGTCTTTTTCGGAAGACTTTACTTCCTTTTAATGATGGAATTGATTCATCGTGTAGATCCATCTCTTCTTTTCTTTCATCGGGTAAAACAGTTTAGTTTAGTCCAAAGCAAAAGTATTTTCAGTTATTTGTTACAGATATATGTGACATATGTTTAAGATAACTTGGTAAATTTTCCCACACTTGGCTTTTATTTTCCTTTTTATCGTCCTCTATTCCAATTTAAATGAATTTTAATATTTTAGTTTGTTTCTTAATTTATGTCCTTTCCGAGGTAACAATAATTTCGGTGTTAAAACCTAGTTTTATCGTTCATAAATATGTATAAACATGATTTTGAATTCATTTAATTGAAAATTTTGAAAAATTTTACTAGAATTGGGTAGTCAGTATATAAGACTAGGGCTGTTCTTTTTTATCAGAGAGCACTAGATTCTAATACAACTACTGCTTTACTAGTATTTTTAATGGTAACCAAGTGTATAAAGTAAAAAATTTTAAAATCCGAAAGAATTTAACCCCTTCCCACACTTAAGATCTTGCAATGCCCTCATTTGCAAGAAATCAGTAACAATTTAAATTATTGAGGGTGATTTGTGTGAAAATGATTAAATTTTACCAAAGTTTCCAAATATATTGGCGTTTGTTTGCTGAATGATAAATGGTGCACATCATTTGTTCATTCCGTCTTGTTGTTATTTCACATATATTTTGCATCTTGTCGTCAAAATTAGTTGCTTTTGCTGAACTTAATGCCAGTCTTTGAAAATGCGTTGTTTTACCCTGTTGTGTACATAAGATAAACTGCAAACATATATACATATTTTTGAAGTTTGGTATATTACCCCACATTCAAAAATTATTAAAATCTAAGAATAAAAGTTAGACAATTATAAAAATGATTACAATATTAACAAAAGTATTAAACGTATCAATAATTACAATTTACAAAATAAAAAAAAATAATAAGTAAACTAAGGATGATATTGGTACCAATAGGGGTTCCAGGCATAACCATAAGTGCTATAGAATGCTTCGGCAAGGTCATACGTAGGATATGGTGGCTGCATCTCTATAGACCAAGGAGGGAAGATGGGTTTCGGTGTAGGAATATAGTTTCTACCTATATGTTGGCAATGAGCTATGATTTGGTTCTGATGAACTTGCCAATCTTCAAATGCTCTCTGTCTAGCATTTTCGTATTCCTGAGAAGCTATAAACCTATGCATTTCTTGCATCTCATTCCCCCCTCCTACATTACCTTGCTGCTGGTTTCTCTCCACCTGTGGATGTCTACCATGGTATCGTACTGCGGCGTTATTTCGCCTCTTCAAAACTTTCGCACCATGGTATACATTTAAACCTATAGTATCGCGGGGTTCCGGTTCTTCTACTAATAATCCCCCCCCCCCCCCCCGACTTATATCCACACCGAGATATTCACCAATCAAAGTAATAAAAATACCACCTCCTATTATGCTATGCGGTCGCATCCCCCGAACCATAGCTGATAAATAATAACCCACACAATATGGTATACTTACAGCGCTTTGTGGGTCTCGAATACACATATGGTAAAACAAATCCTGTTCATTTACTTTTTCTTTGTTCTTACCCCTTTGTGTAATCGAATTAGCTAAAAACCTATGTATCACTCTTAATTCGGCTCTATCTATATCCAAATAAGAGTAATTTCCCCCTTTGAAACGGTGATGGCTTGTCATTTGACTCCACACACCGTGTGTATCAAAATTCTCATCTATCTTTCTACCGTTTAGTATCAATCCTCTACAATCGGCAGACGCTAACTCCTCAGGCGTATATATACTTAAAGCCTGAGCCATGTCCAGTAAAGACATGTGGCGCATCGAACCGCCTAACAAAAATCTAATAAAAGAACGATCGGTTAAACTAGCTACCCGATCATTCAACTCTATACTACATAACAATTCTTCACACCATACTTTATATACAGGTCTACGTATGGTGAATAAACATACCCAGTCATTAAAAGAAGAATTACCATACCTCTGTACAAGTAATTCCCTAATTTGCCCGGCCAATTCTACAGCTTCTAAGGGTCCCCATTCTATGACCCTCGGTACCTCAACAACCTTAGAATGAAGAGTATGCAAACCCCTTTGATATTTTGGATAATCTATCCAAAGTCTGTCAAATCTCAGGTTCGGGTGCAACTCTTCCAAGTGCATATCGGAAAAGGTCATGACTGGATGAGGTATATCCTGCTTGTAGTAGTTATCCACCTCCTGTTGTTCCAAATTCTCAGCAGGAGCATTGCGAGCTTGGGATGAAGATTCACCCCTTTCATTCTGCAAAACACATCAAACACAATTTTTGTGCATCCAAATATGCATTAGTGTCAGCAAAATCATCAATCAAAATAATTACAATGACATTATCAATTTATATCAAACTTAAGCTCATTTTCACATTTTTATCAAATCTACACTTTTTCAAATAAGCATATACGAAAATGTTCGCCAAGTTCATAAGCATTCAACTTAAATAACATGTCAAAATAATCATTACTAGCAATTAAACAAGTCTCAAATGGCATTATCTTTCAAAAATCAAGTTCATGAATTTTAGACTTGAAAAAGTCCACTTTAATTCTCAAAATCATGTTTAGGCTCAAAGTTTGGATCATTTAACTACCTAGACATGTTACACTACTCAATTTAGCAACAATTCATGACAAAAATCGGCCATAACCTGTTTATATCAAAAAGCCCCAAATTTGCTCAAGAACACAAACCCTAGATTATTCAAAATTTGAAGTTTAAGGCTTCTAATCATGTTAAACAGCATCAATCTAGGTTATACAAGCATAATACATAAACAATTTAAGCCTAATTACACTAAAAAGCATCAAAATCAAATTGGGGAAAAAATAGCTCAAGAACACCAAATTTCGGATTAAATGGTGTTTAGGTGTAGAAATTTACCGTTTTTCTTGAGTAATTCTTAGATAGCATCCTTCTCAACATGATTTTAGCAAAAAATTTGGTGATTAACGGTTAAAAATTAGGATTTTGGGGTGTATTTTTCGGGTTTTTGGGGTTTTTGTTCGCTGTTCTTCGCAGTGTTTTTGGGTGGGGGAGTGAACTGCTCTGTTTTTTACGTTTTATTTTTTTCTGGGAATTGGTCCCTCCGCGAGTCGCGGGGATTTACCCTCCAAACTCCGCGAGTCGCGGAGTTTTGTATTTTTTTTTTTTTTTTTTTATAATCATTAACTTATTAAAACAATTAAGTAATTAATTTTAAAATTTTGTTTCCCTTGTTATTTAGGACGAGGTCGTTTCGGATCGATGTCCTAGTCCGTCCTTCGACAAAATTTTAAAATTTGTCTTTTTGTAGCGATTGTTTTAAAAGCTAAGATTTTTGGGTTTTTTAATGTTTTTGGCATACTTTAAATCAAAAAGATTAAAAATAATGATAATAAAAGTTCTCGTCCCTCCCTTGGGTAAAGCAATTTCGGTTCAAAGACCTAGTCTTTAACTTACGACGAATTTTAAAAATCATATTCTTAACTTAATGAGATAAAGTAAGTTTTTGTTTTTAAATTCACACAACTTAAATATGAAATTCAAAATTAATATTAAAAATTCACACCAAACTTAAAATTTGAAATGCATAAAATTAAAAATTTATATTTTAAAAATTAAAAATTCACACCAAACTTAATTTAAAAATTTATAAATTCATATCAAACTTATATTAATTTTTCAAATATTTACAATTTTAAATATATTGTTTTTACAAAGTTTACAATATTAATTTAAGATTTAAATATTAATTTTAAAAATATGGTAAAAATAAAATTAAAAATCTTTTTGTCTTTTTATCCCACTTTAATCAATCAAATATTATCAAAAATATGCGCCCCTCTTTTCGGTAAAGTAATTTCGGTTCCAAGACCTAATTTAACTCATGACGAATTTTTGAAATATTTTGGGTTGATTGATTAAAGATATTTATACCTTAAGAATAAACGTTAAATTTCGCAGTGATGTAATAAATTTTTTTTTAATGATATCAATAATTTCGGTCGCCAAACCTAATTTTATTTAATACCAATTTAATACTTTTTAGCGAACAAATTAGCGTTTATTATCAAAAGGTTAAAAATAAAAATAAAAATAAAAACTGTACAGACATACCTGTGAAATAGATTTCTTAGTTATATGATCTATCCCATTCATAAGATAGTCGGTTTAATTGGTTTTCCATGGCTACATAGGCGTAACCTCGAGCATTCAGTGTCTTTTCTTCTAAACATATGAACGGTCCTTCTCTGCATAAAGTAACAAATTCGGTATTTGAATAGGTTTGATTATTGGAACATTTACCTCCATGTGACCATTTTCCGCATTTGTGACATCGTTCTAGGTGTCGTGCTCTTCTTTTTGCTGCGGATTTTGATTTTCCTTTACCAAATTGTAACTTATTATCTTCGCATCTGGATTCTTTTCTAACTCCGTCCATTCTTTCTCTGATTACTGATACTATTTCACTCGGTAGTATGTTATTATTTCTTTTAGTGATCAAAGCGTGTAGCATTAGACCATGGTTTAGTTCACAGGCAGTCTTCATTTCGTAAAAACCTAAAAAAATAAAAATTCAGAATGGGGGGAGAAGACTAGTTCTTTAGGGTCTGCTAGGGAAAGACCATTCGGGTTCCATTTTCGAGAACTACACGAAAACAGACAATCTAACTCTAACAGAAATACATATTATCCTTTAAAGACTTGATTCTCCCCACACTTAGTTAGCTGTGGTGTCGAAATTGTGATTAACTTCGTTGTCGACTTCCATCGTACCATGTATGTAATGTTTAACTCTGTGACCATTAACTTTAAATTCAATCCCATTTGAATTTATCAATTCTATCGTTCCGTATGGGAAAACTCTTTTGACTATGAATGGTCCAGACCATCTTGATTTCAATTTTCCAGGAAATAGCTTGAATCGTGAATTGAAAAGAAGAACTCTGTCTCCTTCTTTAAATTCTTTTGAACTTCTGATTCTTTTATCATGCCATTTCTTCATTCTTTCTTTATAGATTAACGAATTTTCGTATGCTTCATGTCTTAATTCTTCTAATTCGTTTAGTTGACTTAATCGTAGACGTCCGGCTTCATGTAAATCAAGATTACATGTTTTCAAAGCCCAAAATGCTTTGTGTTCAATTTCAACTGGAAGATGACATGCTTTTCCATAAACAAGTCTAAAAGGTGTGGTTCCAATTGGAGTTTTGTAGGCAGTTCTAAAAGCCCAGAGTGCATCCTCCAATTTAATTGACCATTCCTTCGGATTTGATCCTACGGTTTTCTCTAGAATACGTTTTAAAGCTCAGTTGGTATTTTTAACTTGTCCACTTGTTTGTGGATGATATGCGGTGGAGATTTTATGAGTTACTCCATATCTTTTAAGAACTTTCTCAAGTTGATTATTACAGAAATGAGTACCCCGATCACTTATTAAAGCTTTCGGTGTTCCAAACCTTGCAAAAAGACGTTTTAAAAAGTTGACTACAACTCGTGCATCATTAGTTGAGAGAGCTTGTGCTTCCGCCCATTTAGATACATAATCAATGGCTACGAGTATATATAGATTATTATGAGATTTTGGAAATGGTCCCATAAAGTCAATACCCCAAATGTCAAATACTTCACATACTTGGATGACATTTTGTGGCATTTCATCACGTTGACTTATTTTTCCGGCCCTTTGACATGCATCACAGGATTTGCAAAGAAGGTGTGCGTCTTTGTAAATTGTAGGCCAATAGAATCCAGCTTCATAAACTTTTCTTGCTGTTAGTTGAGTCCCATAATGCCCTCCTGTTGGTCCTGTGTGACAATGGTTTAAAATTTTACTAGCTTCATCTCCAAATACACATCGGCGTATTATTCCATCGGGACAACTTTTAAACAGATGTGGATCTTCCCAGAAATAGTGTTTTATATCACTGAAGAATTTCTTTCGTCTTTGGTACGATAATCCTTTTTCAAGGAATCCACAAACTAAGTAGTTTGCATAGTCTGCAAACCATGGGATTTCTTTATAATCTATCTTCAATAGATATTCATCAGGAAAGTTGTCTTGTATGGCTGATTCATTTAGAACTTCTAATTCGGGATTTTCAAGACGAGAAAGATGATCAGCGGCGAGATTTTCTGCTCCTCTTTTATCTCGGATTTCAATATCAAACTCTTGTAAGAGTAAGATCCAACGGATTAATCTTGGTTTAGCATCTTGTTTTGAAAATAGCTATCTAAGAGCAGAATGGTCGGTATAGACCACCGTTTTTGCTAGAACGAGATATGATCGAAATTTGTCAAAAGCAAAGACGATAGCAAGGAGTTCTTTTTCAGTAGTTGTATAGTTTGTTTGTGCTCCTTGTAACGTCTTACTAGCATAATATATAGGTTGAAATCGTTTTTCAATCCTTTGTCCTAAAACGGCTCCCATTGCAAAATCACTTGCATCGCACATTAGTTCAAATGGTAGATTCCAATTTGGTGTTATCATGATCGGCGCATTAGTGAGTTTCTCTTTAAGAATATTAAAAGATTTGATACACTCATCTGAAAAGATGAATGGCGCATCCTTTTCTAGGAGTTTATTCATAGGAGTGGCAATTTTAGAAAAATCTTTTATGAAACGTCGGTAAAAACCGGCATGCCCTAGAAAACTCCTAACTCCTCTAACATTGGTGGGATGTGGAAGTTTAGCAATTACATCTACTTTAGCTCTATCCACTTCAATTCCTTCTTTTGAAATTTTATGTCCAAGAACGATGCCTTCTTTAACCATGAAATGGCATTTCTCCCAATTAAGTACTAGATTTGATTTTTCGCATCTAATTAGCATTCGTTCCAGATTAACTAGACATGATTTAAATGTATCACCGAAGACTGAAAAGTCATCCATGAATACTTCCATGCATTCTTCTATCATGTCGTGAAAAATCGCCATCATACACCTTTGAAAGGTTGCAGGGGCGTTACAAAGTCCAAATGGCATGCGTTTGTAAGCAAAAGTACCATAAGGGCACGTGAATGTGGTTTTCTCTTGATCTTCGGGTGCTATTGGAATTTGAAAATATCCGGAAAATCCATCTAGAAAACAATAGTAGCTATTTCCGGCTAATCTTTCCAACATTTGATCTATGAAAGGTAAGGGAAAGTGATCTTTTCTGGTGGCGTCATTTAATTTTCTATAATCAATACATACACGCCATCCTGTTACAGTCCTAGTAGGAATAAGCTCATTTTTCTCATTTGTAATGACAGTCATGCCACCCTTCTTAGGTACGCATTGAACTGGGCTTACCCATGGACTATCAGAAATTGGATATATCAAACCTGCATCTAGCAGTTTAATAATCTCTTTCTTAACTACATCTTGCATATTAGGATTTAGTCTTCGTTGGCGTTGCACATACGTTTTATGACCTTCTTCCATAAGGATTTTATGTGTGCAATACGAAGGACTTATTCCTTTAATATCATGAATCTTCCATGCAATGGCTGGTTTATGAGCTTTTAACACAGAAATGAGTTGTGATTTCTCATTTTCAGTAAGAGAAGACGATATTATTACAGGTAATTCAGATTCACCATGTAAATAAGCGTATTCCAAATGGTTTGGAAGTGGCTTTAACTCTAATTTCGGAGGTTCTTCTATCGATGATTTATATCGATATCTGTCTTCTTCTTTTAGCATTTGAATTTCTTCTGTTGTTGGTTCATATCTATTAGCTATAAGTGTAGCTAACATTTCAGCTTCATCAATTTGTTCATTACCTTCTCCTAAAGAACATTCTCCTGTTCCTTGTAATTCTGGAAATTCTTCTAATAATTCTGCATGTGCATCTATAGTTTGAATATAATAACATGTATCATCTGCAGATTGTGGTTGTTGCATTGCTCTATCAACTGAAAAGGTAACACTCTCATCCTCTATACTTAGGGTCAGTTTCTTACCGAACACGTCTATCATTGCTTTAGCCGTGTTTAAGAATGGTCTTCCTAATATGAGAGGAACTTGAGAATCTTCTTCCATGTCCAAAACAACAAAATCTACTGGAAATACTAAAGTACCAACTTTAACTAGCATGTTCTCCATTATCCCTCTAGGATATTTTATTGATCTATCGGCTAGTTGTATGCTTATTCTGGTTGGTTTCAATTCTCCAAGGTCTAGTTTAGTGTATAGTGAATACGGCATTAGATTTATACTAGCACCTAAGTCTGCCAATGCTTCTATTGAACTAAGACTACCCAGAAAACATGGAATTGTGAAACTTCCTGGATCAGATAGTTTTTCTGGTATCTTATTCAACAGCACTGCTGAACAATTAGCATTCATAGTAACAGCCGAGAGTTCTTCCATTTTCTTTCTATTTGATATTAGATCTTTCAAGAATTTAGCATATCTTGGCATTCCTGAAATCACATCAATGAAAGGAAGATTTACATTTATCTGTTTAAACATATCCAAAAATTTGGATTGCTCGGCTTCAAGTTTTTCTTTCTTCATTTTACTCGGGTAAGGAAGTGGTGGTTGATATGGTTTAACATAAGGTTTATCCTTAACTGTGTTATCTTTATTAACTTTTTCAACTACCGGTTCTTTTTCCTTATCTTGATCAGGTTGTGGTTCTTGTGGAGTAGGAATAGTTTCATCAGAAGTTACAGGTATTTCAGGTGGTTTAAGTGTTGTACCACTTCTTGTGGTAATAGCTTTAGCTGTTTCATTCCTGGGGTTAGCATTTGTATCACTAGGTAGACTTCCCGGTTTTCTTTCACCTATTAACCTTGCTAGGTTACTTACTTCTTGTTCCAGATTTTGAATAGAAGCTTGTTGATTTCTAAATGCTTGAGCATTTTGTTCATTTGTTTGTTTCTGAGATGTGAAAAACTGCGTTTGAGTTTCAACTAGCTTCGTCATCATATCTTCTAAATTCGGCTTTTTATCATCGGTTTGTTGTGGTGGTTTGTTTAGAAAATTCGGTCTTTGCTGATTGTAAGTATTATTGGATACTTGTTGATTGCTAGGACCTTGTTGGTTGTTGTATGGAATATTTCGGTTATAATTCTGGTTTTGATTGTAAATCGGTCTTGGCGGTTGATAATTATTCTGATAATTATTTCCAGGCCTTTGGTTTATGTATGAAATATTCTCTCTTTGTTCCATTGTTAATTCAATACTGAGACAATCTTTTGTCAAATGTGGTCCTCCACACTGCTCACAACTAATTCGTATTGAGTGAATATCCTTAGTCATCTTTTCCATTCGTCTCTCCACAGCATCTATCTTTGCGGAAATGGAATCTAAGTCATGGCTAGAATCGGCTCTAGCTGCTTTAGATGATCTAATGATGTCTTTTTCTTGGTGCCACTCATGTGAGTGGGAAGCAGTATTATCAATAATTTTGTAAGCATCAGTTTCGGTTTTCTTCATAATAGAACCACCAGCTGCTATATCTATGTCTTTCCTTGTAGTGATGTCGCATCCTTGGTAGAATATTTGTACTATTTGACAGGTGTCTAAACCATGTTGCGGACATCCTCTTAACAACTTTCCATATCTTGTCCACGCCTCATATAGAGTTTCATTTGGCTTCTGTGTGAACGTAACAATTTCTGCTTGAAGTCTTACGGCTTTAGATGCAGGAAAGAATTGTTTAAGAAATTTGTCAACTAAAACATCCCATGTATCGATCGCCCCTTCAGGTAACGATTCCAACCAATCTTTGGCTTCTCCCTTTAAAGTCCAGGGAAATAACATGAGATATATCTGTTCATCCTCCACTTCTCGGATTTTAAATAGTGTGCAGATCCTATTAAAGGTACGTAGATGTTCATTTGGATCTTCCTTCGGCGCACCACTAAATTGGCATTGATTAGTCACCATGTGTAGAATTTGTCCTTTGATTTCATAATCTGGCGCATTAATGTCTGGATGAGTAATTGCGTGACCTTGGCCAGTGCGTTTAGCTCTCATTCGGTCTTCCATACTTAAAGGTTCCAGATTCTCCATAATTGAATTTGTTGAATCGGTATCACTAGATGATTCTGATTTAATGGTTCGTTCCTCAACAATCTCTGTTTGAATGATTGGTGGCTCCGGAGGAAAGTTTAATGGTTCAGGATCTACGAACCGTTCCTGAATATTCTCCGGATTCTCAATTGTGAGGTCGGTTTCAAAAAATGGATTATCGGAAATTTGAACTGAAGTACTTGGTCGACTGGATGACGATTCTAAAGAAAAATCAACGGCGGTTATATTTGCTAAATGTCTTGATCTAGTTACAGGTGGTGAACGTACAAAAGGTGGTGAACGTCTTGCTCGGTGCATTCACTGAATATCCTATTAGTTTTTAAAATGAAAGAAAAATTATAATAAGTTATCCAATTAATAGACTTTTCTGATTTTGCCCACGTTTCGAATAGCCAAAAGATGCAGCAGAGGGGCAGGATTCGTTTGGTCTCAATATAATTGAGGACTGTTTGGCTCCAATAACCCGGTCCACGTACAAATCCAACTATTACTACGAACCAGAAAATTTTGATGTCTATTAATTTAACCACTTAAAATAAATTTTCGTAATTTTAAGAAATTTAGATAAGAAGTAGAAAAAAAATCTAAGTCCTAAAAACTAGAATGGCGAGAAATAAGAGAGAAAAAGAGTTCGTCGCAAAAGGTAGAAAAAGAAAAAAAATGGTTGAAAAATAAAAGGTGACGAAAAAAAAATAAACTTATAAAAACTTAAAAATACTTAACTAACCTAATCTTATTACTACAACTAACTTAAAATTATAATCGCAAATTGAAATTACTAATTGGAATGATAATTGGTACATAGTAAAAGTCGTCTAAAAATATTAAAGCTTACAGGAAAAACTAAATCCCAAATGGAAATAACTTAAAAAGAAACTAAAACTTAAAAAGGCGTCGCAAAATTCTAAAGCACCTAAATCTTAGTCTAAAGAAAAAGCACTTAAGGAATTCTACGGCAAAGCCTAAAAATCTAGGAGTAAAAATAACTATGGCAAAAACTAAATTTAAAATTAATTATGAGAGAAAAATACAAATATTATGCTACAACGATTAAAAAGGGATAAAATATAAAAATATACAAAAAGTTGTAAAAAGTACAATTATTATAAAAATATTATTTTTATATTATTTTTTTTAATAAAACTACTAATTTTACAATTTAAGTAAACTAATTAATACTAAATAAAACAAATTAAATAAAAAGTAAATCTTAAAATAAAACTAATAATAATAATAATAATAATTAGGGTTAAATAATAATAATAATTAATTAATACCCGTAATTAATGCTGAATTAGGGCTTCTGTCGTCTGTCAGAGAAGCTCCGCGAGTCGCGGTAATTAATGCATCAAACCCCGCGAGTCGCGGGGTTTCAAATTTCAGCTGACAGCTTTAAATTCGACGCGTTTTTTCTTTATTTATTTTTTTTTTATTTTCTGTTTTTAATTTTTTCTATAAATAAAAGATAGTTAATAAAACTTATATTTTTATAAACTAAACTAAAAATAAAGAAACTTATAAAACTTAAATATTTAACAAAATCTTAAAAATACTTATATTTTTGTTTTTCTTTTTATATTTTTGAATAATTAAAACGTATTTTTACAAAAACGAATTTTAATAAAAGTTAACTAAAAATCTTCTTTTTTTTTTTTATATTAGCGTTGCGCTTCCGGCGTTTAAGAGTGTCCCCGGCAGCGGCGCCAAAAATACTTGATGTTAAAGCTAAGGTATACGAAATAGTTTATATTTTACTAGGAAATACTATTAAATACGATACAATTTTACACAAGATATTTATTTATTTATAGAATGGATATACTTAAACCTTGCTACAACACTTATAGGCAGTGTACCTAATCGTACAGTAGTGTAGTTTTTAGTAAGTCCGGTTCGTTCCACAGGGAAATCTTTAAACAAAGCGTAACGCTATATTAGTTTACTTTTATAAAAATACAAACATATATATAAGTAATATTATTATTATAAAGGGGGGTTTTTACCGTTTAATGACCGGTTTGTCGATTTTAAAACTTTAGTCGCAGTTAAAACCTAATGTAAAATATTAAATAAATAAAAGACTTAATTTAAAGCGTAAAGTAAATAACGATAATGAAATTGCGAATAATAAAAGTGCGATAAAATAAACTTGCGATAATTAAAAAGTACGATAATTAAAAGTGCGATTAAATGACAATAAATAAAAGTGCGATAATTAGAAGTGCAATTAAATATAAAATGAAGGAAATTAAATATGAAATAAAAGAATTATGCTTATTTAAACTTCCGTAATCATGATGTTTGACGTGTTGATTTTAGTTTTATGCCCATGGGTTAATTGTCCTTTGTCCTGGATTATTTAATATGTCCGTCTGGTTTTTGTCCATAACAGTCCATCAGTCATAAATATAAAGTGCGAGTGTCCTCGTCAAATTATTATTATACCCGAAGTTAAATATTCCAACTAATTGGGGATTCGAATTGTAACAAGGTTTTAATACTTTGTTTAATGAATACACCAGGTTATCGACTGCGTGTAAACCAAGGTTTTACTACTTTGTTAACAATTACACCAATTACCCTTGAATGTAATTTCACCCCTGTTTTAATTATTCTAGTGGCTATTAATCCATTCCCGTGTCCGGTTAAATGAACGATTATTCGTACATATAAATACCCCGCCCATCGTGTCCGATCGAGTGTATATGGTAATTTATAGGGACGCCCAATTGTAAATCTTTATATTAACATTAACAAACTTTCATTTAGTTAAACAAATATAAAGCCCATTAATAGCCCATAGTCTAATTTCCATAAGTGTCGTTCTTTTGTCCAAACCCCAATTATGGTACAAAGCCCAATTACCCAATTTTAGTAATTAGCCCAACATCATGATTACTTCGTTTTAAATAAGCATAATAATAACTTAGCTACGAGACATTAATGTAAAAAGGTTGAACATAACTTACAATGATTTAAAAATAGCGTAGCGTTACACGGACAGAATTTCGACTTACACCCTTACAATATTCGCTAACATACCCTTATTATTAGAATTATAATTATAATTAAAATTAAAATATAAATTATATATATATATATATATATATATATATATATATATATCGTATATATGAGAGAAGAGAGAAAATAGATTATGAATTGCGATCAGAATTCGGTTGCTTTTATAGGAAAAGTCGAATTTTGGGGCTCCGCGACTCGCGGCAAAATCCTCTTCAAACTCCGCGAGTCGCGGAGAATGAATTTACAGCTCACACCCTTGGAGTCTTTCTCTGCCGACGGTTTTATAATATATATATAATATATATATAATTAATATAATTAATTATATATTATATTATATTTATATACATAGTTAACTTGTAATTTTTAGTCCATTGCGTCGAGCGTTAAGAGTTGACTCTGGTCCCGGTTCCGGATTTTCGAACGTCCTTGCGTACAATTTAATATCTTGTACTTTGCGTTTTGAATCTTGTACTCTTGTAATTTCGAGACGTTTCTTATCAATAATTGGAACCTCTTTGATTGTCTTTTGTACTTTTGAGCTTTTTGGTCGTTTGCGTCTTCAATTCGTCGAATCTGTCTTTTGTCTTCACCTTTTATTATTTAAACGAATATCACTTGTAAATAGAACAATTGCAACTAAAAGCTTGTCTTTCTTGAGGAATAATGCTATGAAATATATGTTCGTTTTTAGCATTATCAGCAATGGGAACATCATTGATGCTCTTTTCTTTAGTTTGTACTTTCTCGACGTGTGCTAGAACAGCATAGCAACCTTTTCTTATTAGTTTTTGTGCCTTCAAATTACTAATAAGATGTAGCTTCGTGTTGCCCTTTTCTCCGTACACCATTAAGGGTTTTCCTTTTTCTCGTATAATGTGAATTGCATTTTTATAACAAACGATCTCTGCTTTCACTTCTTTCAACCAGTCCATACCGATTATCACATCAAAACTCCCTAACTCTACTGGTATCAAATCAATCTTAAATGTTTCGCTAACCAGTTTAATTTCTCGATTCCGACATATATTATCTGCTGAAATTAATTTACCATTTGCTAATTCGAGTAAAAATTTACTATCCAAAGGCGTCAATGGACAACTTAATTTAGCACAAAAATCTCTACTCATATAGCTTCTATCCGCACCCGAATCAAATAAAACGTAAGCAGATTTATTTTCAATAAGAAACGTACCCGTAACAAGCTCCGGGTCTTCTTGTACCTCTGCCGCATTAATATTGAAAACTCTTCCGCGGCCTTGTCCATTCGTGTTCTCCTGGTTCGGGCAATTTCTAATAATGTGGCCCGGTTTTCCACATTTATAACAAACTACATTGGCATAACTTGCTCCGACACTACTTGCTCCGCCATTACTCGTTCCGACACCATTTGTTCCTTTCGTTCTATTAACCCCTGGTCCGTAGACCTCACACTTCGCCGCGCTATGACGATTTCTTTTACACTTGTTGCAAAATTTGGTGCAGAACCCCGAGTGATACTTTTCACACCTTTGGCATAGCTGCTTCTGATTGTTGTTATTGCGGTTATTATTGTTGTTGGGATGATTGTTGTAGTTGCTGTTGTTGTTGTTGGGCCGTTTGTTGTAGTTGCGATTGATGTTGCGATTGTTGGGATAATTGTTGCGATTATTGTTGTAATTGCTGTTGTTGTTGTATTGGTGATTCTTATCACCGTTTTCCTCCCACTTTCTTTTGACTTGCTTCACATTGGCCTCTTCAACAGTCTGTTCTTTAATTCTTTCTTCAATCTGGTTCACTAGTTTGTGAGCCATTCTACATGCCTGTTGTATGGAGGCGGGCTCGTGTGAACTTATATCTTCTTGGATTCTTTCCGGTAATCCTTTCACAAACGCGTCGATCTTCTCTTCCTCATCTTCGAATGCTCCCGGACACAATAGGCACAATTCTGTGAATCGTCTTTCGTACGTGGTAATATCAAATCCTTGGGTTCGTAACCCTCTAAGTTCTGTCTTGAGTTTATTGACCTCGGTTCTGGGACGGTACTTCTCGTTCATCAAGTGCTTGAATGCTGACCACGGTAGTGCGTACGCATCGTCTTGTCCCACTTGCTCTAGATAGGTATTCCACCATGTTAACGCAGAACCTGTGAAGGTATGCGTAGCGTACTTCACTTTGTCCTCTTCAGTACACTTACTTATGGCAAACACCGATTCGACCTTCTCGGTCCACCGTTTCAATCCGATCGGTCCTTCGGTTCCATCAAATTCCAAAGGTTTGCAGGCAGTAAATTCTTTGTAGGTGCATCCTACACGATTTCCTGTACTGCTAGATCCAAGGTTATTGTTGGTATGTAGCGCAGCCTGTACTGCGGCTATGTTTGAAGCTAGAAAAGTACGGAATTCCTCTTCATTCATATTCACGGTGTGTCGAGTAGTCGGTGCCATTTCCTTCAAAATAGTCAAATGGAACAAGTTAATCATACAGAATATTAAGAGTAGTTAATAGTATTTCGTAGCATAATATGAACTCATTTATAAAAGCTTTTTCCTCATATTAGCGTTTTATAAGTTTAAATTCGGGTAGTACCTACCCGTTAAGTTCATACTTAGTAGCTAATATACAATTCAACTACTACAATTCTATATGAAAAACTGATTATAATAATATTTCGCGTTCAAACTTTTACACAATATTTTACAAACTTACAATACCGCTTATTTTACATATAGCATGAAATATAGCACACAATAAATTTGATACAAGATGGTTGTGAAGATAATTCTAGCTAGTACACAAGTCGTTCAGCAAAGGCAATAAAGACACGTAATTCATACGTCCAGAAACAAGTCATGCATTCTGGTTTTACTAGGATTACTTCCCATCCTTGGTCTTGTGGAACATAACCGTTATGGCCGTTGATAAGACAGCGTGTTGTAACATCGTCAAAGGGGCGAGGGTTACGTAATGTCCAACAGTCCCGTAACAATCTAAAAACCTCATTTCTTACCCCAATTACCGACTCCGTCACTTGTGGGAACGTTTTGTTTAATAGTTGTAGCCCGATGTTCTTGTTCTCACTTTGGTGAGAAGCGAACATTACTAATCCGTAAGCATAACACGCTTCTTTATGTTGCATGTTAGCCGCTTTTTCTAAATCATGAAGTCCAATATTCGGATATATTGAGTCAAAATAATTTCTTAACCCATTGCGTAAAATAGCATTTGGGTTCCCCGCAATATATGCGTCAAAGTAAACACATCGTAACTTATGGATTTCCCAATGTGATATCCCCCATCTTTCGAACGAAAGCCTTTTATAAACCAAGGCATTCTTGGAACGTTCTTCGAATGTCTTACAAACTGATCTCGCCTTAAATAGTTGTGCCGAAGAATTCTGACCGACTCTAGACAAGATTTCATCAATCATGTCTCCGGGTAGGTCTCTTAAAATATTGGGTTGTCTATCCATTTTGTGTTTTTATACTGTAAAATAGACAAGAGTTAGATTCATAAAAAAAATACTTATTAATACAAGCAATTTTTACATATATCATAAAGCATAAGCACACTATATTACATATATTACACCACACGAATACAACTATCTTATTCCGACTCGCTTGTTTCTTCTTCTTCGGTTTTGGTTCGTTTTGCCAAGTTTCTAGGGATATATGATGTTCCTCTAATACGAGCCGTCGTAATCCACATTGGTTTAGAAAAACCTGGTGGTTTAGAGGTTCCCGGGTCATTGTTACAACTTAAGGACTTCGGGGGTTGACGATACATATAAAGTTCATCGGGGTTGGAATTAGATTTCTCTATTTTTATGCCCTTTCCCTTATTATTTTCTTTTGCCTTTTTAAATTCAGTTGGGGTAATTTCTATAACATCATCGGAATTCTCGTCGGAATCCGATTCATCGAAGAATTAGTAATCCTCCCAATATTTTGCTTCCTTGGCGGAAACACCATTGACCATAATTAACCTTGGTCGGTTGGTTGAAGATTTTCTTTTACTTAACCGTTTTATTATTTCCCCCACCGGTTCTATTTCTTCATCCGGTTCCGATTCTTCTTCCGGTTCCGATTCTTCTTCCGGTTCCGACTCTTCTTCCGGTTCCTCTTCGGGAACTTGTGAATCAGTCCACGAATCATTCCAATTTACATTTGACTCTTCATTATTATTAGGTGAGTCAATGGGACTTGTTCTAGAGGTAGACATCTATCACATAATATCAAACGCGTTAAGAGATTAATATATCACATAATATTCACATGTTAAAAATATATAGTTTCCAACAAAATTTGTTAAGCAATCATTTTTCAAGTAAACACGGTCGAAGTCCAGACTCACTAATGCATCCTAACAAACTCGATAAGACACACTAATGCAAAATTCTGGTTCTCTAAGATCAACGCTCTGATACCAACTGAAATGTCCCGTTCTTATTGATTAAAAACGTTCCATATTAATTGATTTCGTTGCGAGGTTTTGACCTCTATATGAGACGTTTTTCAAAGACTGCATTCATTTTAAAACAAACCATAACCTTTATTTCATCAATAAAGGTTTAAAAAGCTTTACGTAGATTATCAAATAATGATAATCTAAAATATCCTGTTTACACACGACCATTACATAATGGTTTACAATACAAATATGTTACAACAAAATAAGTTTCTTGAATGCAGTTTTTACACAATATCATACAAGCATGGACTCCAAATCTCGTCCTTATTTAAGTATGCGACAGCGGAAGCTCTTAATAATCACCTGAGAATAAACATGCTTAAAACGTCAACAAAAATGTTGGTGAGTTATAGGTTTAACCTATATATATCAAATCATAATAATAGACCACAAGATTTCATATTTCAATCCACGACCCAGTGTATACGTATCTCAGTATTGATCACAACTCAAACTATATATATTTTGGAATCAACCTCAACCCTGTATAGCTAACTCCAACATTCACATATAGAGTGTCTATGGTTGTTCCGAAATATATATAGATGTGTCGACATGATAGGTCGAAACATTGTATACGTGTCTATGGTATCTCAAGATTATATAATATACAATACAAGTTGATTAAGTTATGGTTGGGATAGATTTGTTACCAATTTTCACGTAGCTAAAATGAGAAAAATTATCCAATCTTGTTTTACCCATAACTTCTTCATTTTAAATCCGTTTTGAGTGAATCAAATTGCTATGGTTTCATATTGAACCCTATTTTATGAATCTAAACAGAAAAAGTATAGGTTTATAGTCGGAAAAATAAGTTACAAGTCATTTTTGTAAAGGTAGTCATTTCAGTCGAAAGAACGACGTCTAGATGACCATTTTAGAAAACATACTTCCACTTTGAGTTTAACAATAATTTTTGGATATAGTTTCATGTTCATAATAAAAATCATTTTCTCAGAATAACAACTTTTAAATCAAAATTTATCATAGTTTTTAATTAACTAACCCAAAACAGCCCGCGGTGTTACTACGACGGCGTAAATCCGGTTTTACGGTGTTTTTCGTGTTTCCAGGTTTTAAATCATTAAGTTAGCATATCATATAGATATAGAACATGTGTTTAGTTTATTTTAAAAATCAAGTTAGAAGGATTAACTTTTGTTTGCGAACAAGTTTAGAATTAACTAAACTATGTTCTAGTGATTACAAGTTTAAACCTTCGAATAAGATAGCTTTATATGTATGAATCGAATGATGTTATGAACATCATTACTACCTTAAGTTCCTTGGATAAACCTACTGGAAAATAGAAAAATGGATCTAGCTTCAATAGATCCTTGGATGGCTCGAAGTTCTTGAAGCAGAATCATGACACGAAAACAAGTTCAAGTAAGATCATCACTTGAAATAAGATTGTTATAGTTATAGAAATTGAACCAAAGTTTGAATATGATTATTACCTTGTATTAGAATGATAACCTACTGTAATAAACAAAGATTTCTTGAGGTTGGATGATCACCTTACAAGATTGGAAGTGAGCTAGCAAACTTGAAAGTATTCTTGATTTTATGAAACTAGAACTTTTGGAATTTATGAAGAACACTTAGAACTTGAAGATAGAACTTGAGAGAGATCAATTAGATGAAGAAAATTGAAGAATGAAAGTGTTTGTAGGTGTTTTTGGTCGTTGGTGTATGGATTAGATATAAAGGATATGTTATTTTGTTTTCATGTAAATAAGTCATGAATGATTACTCATATTTTTGTAATTTTATGATATATTTCATGCTAGTTGCCAAATGATGGTTCCCACATGTGTTAGGTGACTCACATGGGCTGCTAAGAGCTGATCATTGGAGTGTATATACCAATAGTACATACATCTAAAAGCTGTGTATTGTACGAGTACGAATACGGGTGCATACGAGTAGAATTGTTGATGAAACTGAACGAGGATGTAATTGTAAGCATTTTTGTTAAGTAGAAGTATTTTGATAAGTGTCTTGAAGTCTTTCAAAAGTGTATGAATACATATTAAAACACTACATGTATATACATTTTAACTGAGTCGTTAAGTCATCGTTAGTCGTTACATGTAAATGTTGTTTTGAAACCTTTAGGTTAACGATCTTGTTAAACGTTGTTAACCCAATGTTTATAATATCAAAAGAGATTTTAAATTATTATATTATCATGATATTATGATGTACGAATATCTCTTAATATGATATATATACATTAAATGTCGTTATAACGATAATCGTTACATATATGTCTCGTTTCAAAATCATTAAGTTAGTAGTCTTGTTTTTACATATGTAGTTCATTGTTAATATAATTAATGATATGTTTACTTATCATAATATCATGTTAACTATATATATAACCATATATATGTCATCATATAGTTTTTACAAGTTTTAACGTTCGTGAATCACCGGTCAACTTGGGTGGTCAATTGTCTATATGAAACCTATTTCAATTAATCAAGTCTTAACAAGTTTGATTGCTTAACATGTTGGAAACATTTAATCATGTAAATATCAATCTCAATTAATATATATAAACATGGAAAAGTTCGGGTCACTACAGACAAATGGCAGTACGTCAGGTCATTAACAATGTAAGTAGAGGTTAATTAGTGGAGAGCCACGTGGATAATTCATACGCTTTATTATAGATTATAGATTATAGATATTGTTATAGGTTCGTGAATCAACCAGTGGCCAAGTCTTACTTCCCGACGAAGTAAAAATCTGTGAAAGTGAGTTATAGTCCCACTTTTAAAATCTAATATTTTTGGGATGAGAATACATGCAGGTTTTATAAATGATTTACAAAATAGACACAAGTACGTGAAACTACATTCTATGGTTGAATTATCAAAATCGAATATGTCCCTTTTTATTAAGTCTGGTAATCTAAGAATTAGGGAACATACACCCTAATTGACGCGAATCCTAAAGATAGATCTATTGGGCCTAACAAACCCCATCCAAAGTACCGGATGCTTTAGTACTTCGAAATTTATATCATATCCGAAGGGTGTCCCGGAATGATGGGGATATTCTTATATATGCATCTTGTTAATGTCGGTTACCAGGTGTTCACCATATGAATGATTTTTATCTCTATGTATGGGATGTGTATTGAAATATGAAATCTTGTGGTCTATTATTATGATTTGATATATATAGGTTAAACCTATAACTCACCAACATTTTTGTTGACGTTTTAAGCATGTTTATTCTCAGATGATTATTAAGAGCTTTCGCTGTCGCATACTTAAATAAGGACGAGATTTGGAGTCCATGCTTGTATGATATTATGTAAAAACTGCATTCAAGAAACTTATTTTGTTGTAACATTTTTGTATTGTAAACCATTATGTAATGGTCGTGAGTAAACAGGATATTTTAGATTATCATTATTTGATAATCTACGTAAAGCTTTTTAAACCTTTATTGATGAAATAAAGGTTATGGTTTGTTTTAAAATGAATGCAGTCTTTGAAAAACGTCTCATATAGAGGTCAAAACCTCGCAACGAAATCAATTAATATGGAACGTTTTTAATCAATAAGAACGGGACATTTCAGAGGTGCTGCTTAAGAAGCATTACACATTCACACTGGGTTGGCTACTGTTGCAACAACATCGTTGTGGTCAGTACATACACATACATACCTTTTTCACCACCATATGTTTTTTTTTAATTATATAAAGAAAAAGGGAAGATGTAATATGATCAGAAAAAAAGAAAAAGGCAAGATATTGCATGTGTGTGTGTATTTCGAAAGAGATTAATAATTAATTAAGCTAACCTTCCCGTTTTGGATACCCAAGCTGTTTCAACAAATCAAACAATTCATACATAATACCCACTTTACTTCATATCACGTTTCAAATTTATTATTATTATTATGTATGATAAAGACACAAACTTTAAAGACAAAAACATACTTGTATATAAATTTTTCACCTGAAGTTTCCATCTTTTTCAGAGGGTTTTGGATATCGGTATTCTCCAGGGGATTGTGATTGTGACGAGATTTTGCCTCTTTTACTTTTCTTCTTTTGTAAACGTTGTTGCAACAACGATGGCAGTGTCAGATACGATGGGTCTTGCTTGTTCCATGTGGTGATGATGAAATCTGTGCAAGGCATAAGCCATATGATCACAAACCATCAATCAATCAAGCATATATATATATATATATATATATATATATATATATATATATATATATATATATATATATATATATATATATATATATATATATATATATATATATTTTAAAACAAAAAGTAACAGCTTTATCAACAACAACCAAGTACTAAAACCAATTAGAGTGATTATGAAGTTTCATAAACACAAATTAAATCTACCAAGTCAAAATATAACCAATCAAATCATCAGAAAATTCGAATCCTCATTTAAAAATCACCAATCAAATCATCGAAATATAACAATAAAATCACCAATTAGAAAAAAATAGAGTGACTATTGAAGAATTACACTTTGAATCGAGGGTTCAGTCACCTGCGAATAAAGCCCTGCTGTTTGTAAATCGTTCTAGGTTTCAGAATCGAGAGGTGTGGTTATTGATTGTCACTTGTAGTTGCGATTATAACTTCAAGCAGCTCGATTCCTCTGGTGTAATGCGCACGAGGGCCGGAGAGGTTCTGCTTAAATTCGGTTTTAAGAGAAACCGAAGCGATTTCTAATTCTGTATTTGCCTTTGTGGTTAGGTTTCGGTTTTTATTAAATACGGTTTGGTGTAATGCGCACGAGGAAATCAAACTGAATAAACCAAAAAATCGAAAAAACAGACCAAAGAATACCTTAATTACAATCTACCTTAATTACGATCTGTTAATGTACGAATTCGGTTACAGTAATTGGGTCATAAAATTTTACAGTCTTTACTTTTTGGCATACAGGTGTAAGATAAAAATTAAAGAAATAGTACCATTTTGAACGGACTCAATAAATTAGGTTCGTTAAGATTTAATAGTTTATAACTATTTTTAGTGGCATATTCTGTAATTAATATTAATATGCTTGTAATCTATATAATAGACTTAATAGACTTAATTACATGGATAGTTATGTAGTTTGCTCAAAAACACACGGATAGTCCAAACTTAATTGTTTGAACTAAATAGTCAAGAAGTATGGACTTATTCTATGGATGGTCCAAATCCGCCAGGTCCATCGAATTGGCTCTGTTAACTCAAGTCATGTGTCAGACATGTGAGGGTATTTATGTCCATTTGTAGGGAAGTACTCGCTTATTTTACCTTAACTAAATATATATGTCATATATGTAGGGATGTGATCGGGTCGGGTTTGGATCGGGTTTAGGTAATTTCGGACCCGAACTCGATTAAGAAACTCCGCCTCAAACTCAGCCCGAAAACCATCGGGTCCCCATTTACTTACATACTATCGGATTTCGTGTTTCCCCACGGGTAAACGGGTATACCCGATTAGTCATTCTATATCTATTTTTCAATAAGTTAACAAATCAAAATATCGAAAAATAAATTAACTATTTCATGTTTAAAGTATTATAAAATATTACATACAAAAAGTTGATTGAAAAGTTTTCTAAAATACTCAAATACACAAAGTATATAAAATATAACATCTCGAAAACTTGTTGTGTATGATTATATTGAATAAAATTATACTCGTTTTCAAAATAATTCAGAGAAATCTTTCATACATTAACAATTATACTCGTTTTTACCAACGAACGTTTGCTTCAACGGTATCAAGCCTCAGTGTGGAAGGGCCCGCGATTAGTTGCCAAGCAACCCGGGTTCAATTCCTGTGGACGAAAGGTTTTCTCTCCAATTTCCTGCGATTAGTTGCCAAGCAACCCAGGTCCCGCGATTAGCTGCCAAGATGAGGATTGTTGAAATAAATGATTCGCTAACGCAAATTCCCGTTAAAAAAAAATACTAAAATTTTACATAAAAATTATTATTAAAATTTCTCAGGTCGGGTATACAGGTATGCGGGTCGGGTGAACGGGTTTGTATCCAAAACCATACTCGAACCCGAACCGGGAAATTTTTTTGTAACCATCCCCATACCCGGTCCATGACCCGATGAACTCGGGTCAGACCCGGCCCAATTACAACGGGTATCGGGTTTCCCTATCGGGTACGGGTCATTTTGTCATCCCTACATATATGAGCTAAACACTAAGTGTGAAATAAAACCATGTAATCATTAAAACAGTTAAAAAAACACGTGTTCAAACGCTTGTTTGAAAAAACAAGTGAGTAACAATCGTTTCTATATAACCTTAGAATATGTGTCTCAATGACTGCCTCAGAGGATGTGTCTTAATTACTGCCTCGGTAGATGTGTCTATATGACTGCCACAAAATACTTTACAAAAAATACAAAATACAAATCTTAAGAAATAAGTATTCAAAAGCGTTATTAAAATGATTGATATGAAAACAAACATGGACATAAGGGACAATGTCCTTTTAAGTGTGAGATATCGGTATATTATATTTTAGTATTCTGCAATCATCCTTAAATAAAATTATCAAAAATATTAAAAATGTTTGGGTTAATTGAAATTTTTTGTCAAAAAAATACCTTCTTAAATAATTTCTTAGGAGATTGTTTTATTGTTTTGTCAGAAAAATACATTTTTTAAAATAATTTTCTTAAATAATTTCTTAAAGTTAAATATAAAATATAAAATAAGAGAATAAAAGATTATAAATACGAGTGACGTCCTGTTAATTTTGTAGGCTCTGTTCGATAATCAAAAGTAGGCACTTTATATACGCAAATTTTTCATATATAATGATAACTTCGATAATACTAATTAAGTCATAAGTAAATCTTAATTGAGGGACATTGATTATGTTTTTTATTTTTATTTTTTTGGAGAGCAAAATTTCATTAAACACGGGAAATGTACAACGAGAATTACAACGGAACCAAACCACAACAAGAAAAACTAAAACTATATTACAAGCACGGCAAAAAGGGAAATTCCTAATTAGCCAATTCCGGATCTAGAAGAAACGTATGAGCCCAAATTAATAAGCCATTGGGACCAATCCAAAGAAGTCTTTTTGAGCCGTTTTGAGATCCACGAGAAGCTTGTTGTTTGAATATTGGTGAGAATTCCCAACGATTTCCAAGGACGATTTTTGAAGACGAGGTCGTTTCTAGCTTTCCATAATGAATAGCCCACCACCCATTTAACGCTTTGCCATATACATTTACCTATGGCCGTAAGATGTGGATATAGCGAGGAGTCATCGAATGCTTGATCCATGGAAATAGTATTAGCATGAGGAAAACTCTACCATCTCAAAACTTGATTCCATAACTCGATAACCTTTACGCATTGTGTTAAACTGTGTGACGACCCGGAAATTTCCGACCAAATTTAAACTTAATCTTTATATGACTTTGACACGATAAGAAAAGTATGTAATGTTGAGTCTCAAAATTTTTAAACTGTTTACATGGATTCATTTAACCTTTGACCAGTCCCGACGATTCACGAACAATTGTGTGTAAATAAATATGTAATATATATATATATATATATATATATATATATATATATATATATATATATATATATATATATATATATATATATATATATCAAAATAAATATAAGGGTATTTATATATATAATATTTTGAGTTAATAAAATACACTTTAATCAATTGGAATTAAAAATGATAAATGATAAATAAAATAATTAAGTTACTATTAAAATGAATACATATATATATATATATATATATATATATATATATATATATATATATATATATATATATAAATGTTAAAAATTTAAATATGTTATTTTATAGAATAAGTATTACATAAGTAATGAAATGTAAAGTTAATATATTATTTGAAATTACAAGTTAGAATATAAATGATATATCAATATTATTATTATTACTTTTATTATTATTACTAATGTTAATATTGATATTAATATTTGTATTATTAATATTATTAATTTTAATATGAGATATAAATATATATATATATAAAATTTAATATGTATAAGCTGTTATATTATTATTATTAATATTATTATTATCATTAATAATATTAATATTGTTATAACTGGTAATATTGTTAGTATCATTAATAAGATTATTATTATTATTATCATTATTATTAATTAAATTTATTAAAATTATCATTTATCATATTATTATTTATCATTTATTATTACTAGAATTTTTATTAATAATATTATTATTATAAGTAATATTAGTAATAGTATTATTAATAATATTAATATATTTATTAATTATAAAAAATTTATGAATTATATAAATGTATATATACATATATATTAACAGATTTAGAAAAATAGATTTATATACATACTTATATATAAAATACATTTATATATGAATACATATACAGATAATTATATAAATATACGGTATATACAAATATTTATACAGATATATATGTGTAAATACAGTTAGATATATATATATATATACTCCGTATACAAACACAGAAAATTTCGTATTCTGTTTCATATCATTTTCAAAGCTGTAGTTGATTGATTTTGCTGTCTCTAAAAATCTGTTACAAAACAAATTCAATTACAGGCAGATCCAAATTCAGTTAGGAATCATACGCCATTTTTTTTGTACCTGATGATTCCTCCTGTCGACCAATTGGCTATATAATCCATCGAATTGCACACTCATGAGGATTAATTTATTCGTATATATATTGTCATTATCAATTAGAAACTATTACAGTTATTTTTCGATTGAAATTAAACTAGAAAAATCGAAGAACCAGGTACTACCCTGTTCTTATTTTAATTTTTCAAAAAGCTCGAAAACGAATCAATTGTCAAAATCCTTAAATGCAATTATGTTTGAAATCTCTGTTTCAAACTATCTGCAAAGTTTCAAATCTCAATTTTTCCTATCGAGACCTAATTTTTGAGTCAAACTTAATCCTTAAAAAGTCAAAAGTCGTGTTCTTGGCAAAATTCGAAATCAATTTGATGTTTTGAGTTAAATTAAGGATCCAGATAGTTTCTAGGAGGGATTGTTATTGAAACATCTTTCATGTTATGATCGTGGTCTAAAACACTTTAAAATTCGAGTTTAATGTTTGAGTTCATGGCGTGTTTTTCTTCCCATCTCAGATCTTTTTATTTTATTTTTATTCTGTTTAAATTGATTTATTCAACCACTAATTGTTTCTGTTTCAAAAACCAAGTCTTAATCGAACGTATATATTATTTTTATGAGTTTAGTGAATGTCCAGTCGACTTGTTTTGATGAAGAAGAAAGGATAACAGAAATACGGGGTATATTTAAATCAGTTAGGTTTAATTCTAGAAAAACAAAACTGGAAGGATGGTTAAGGGGGTTAGCGGGTAAACGTGAGGTCGCGGGTTCGAGTCCGGTTGGAAAAGCCTTTAAGGTAGTAATCATTTTTGTTATTGTTATTGTTATTGTTATTGTTATTGTTATTGTTATTGTTATTGTTATTGCTATTGCTATTGCTATTGCTAATATTACATATGTATTATTATTATAATTATGATCATTATTATTATTATTATCATTATTATGAACATAATACAATTTATCATTATAAATATTATTATTAGTATCATTTTATAAATTGTTAGTATTATTATTGTTATTATCAACAAAAGTATTAGTAATAAATTCATTATTGACAATATCATTATTATTATTAGTATTATCATTATTAATAAAGTTGTTATTATTATTATTAGTAACTTATTATTATTATTATTATCAAAACTATCATTTTTAACAAATAAATATTAGTTTCATAAAAGATACTTATTACATATACTATAATTAAAATAATATCTCATATAACTATATATCAAACAGGCTAACATTTAAAATACTTATACAATATTTGATTTTTAATATAATACTAAACATATGTGTATGTGTGTGTATATATATATATATATATATATATATATATATATATATATATATATATATATATATATATTAATAAAACTAAAAGTATAGATATTAATTATTGTAATGATATATATATAAAATAAATATATATAATATATAAGTTAAGATGTGATACATAAATAAAAAAAAATATGTTTTTATTGAAGTTTAGAATAAATCCTAATAACTACAAATGTATATAAATATTACGTAACTAATAAATGAAATTATGTGATTTCTAGTATACGTTTTAATATATAAATGACTGATATATGTTCGTGAATCCGAGGCCAACCCTGCATTGTTCAGTATCGTCGAATGAATATTTTTACTACAAAATATTGTATCGTGAGTTTCATTTGCTTCCTTTTTAAATGCTTTTGCAATATATATTTTTGGGACTGAGAATACATGCGCTGCTTTTATAAATGTTTTACGAAATAGACACAAGTAATCGAAACTACATTCTATGGTTGGATTATCAAATCGAATATCACCCTTTTTAGTCTGGTAATCTAAGAATTAGGGAACAGAAACCCTAATTGACGTGAATCCTAAAGATAGATCTATTGAGCCTAACAAACCCCATCCGGGTTACGGATGCTTTAGTACTTCGATTTTATCATATCCGATGAGAGTCCCGGAATGATGGGGATATTCTAGACGCGTTTTGTTAATGTCGATTATCAGGTGTTCACCATATGAATGATTTTTAATTCGCGGGTTACGCGTATTATTTTGTACACGGGTTACGTGTGCGGTTATAATTGAAATCTTGTGGTCTATTAAAATTATGGAAATGATTATTATGATAAACCTATGAACTCACCAACCTTTTGGTTGACACTTTTAAGCATGTTTATTCTCAGGTATGAAAGAAATCTTCCGTTGTGCATTTGCTCATTTTAAAGATATTACTTGGAGTCATTCATGGCATATTTCAAAAGATGTTGCATTCAAGTCGTTGAGTTCAATAAAGATTATTATTAAATAAATGACAGAATAAGTAATTTATAGTTTGAATATTATGAAATGGTATACATGCCTGTCAACTTTCGATGAAATGAAAGTTTGTCTTTTAAAAATGAATGCAATGTTTATAAAATGTATCATATAGAGGTCCGAACCTCGCAATGTAATCAATTGATATGAATCGTTTATAATCGATATGAACGGGTCGTTAAAAACTGTGCTCCACCGATTCCACTAATTTCTTACAAATAGGACAAAGAACCGAATCAAGATCAATGCCACGTTTATCTAGTTCGATCCTCACCGGTAATCTTAATTGATTTGCCCTCCATATGAAAATTTCCACCTTTAGGGGTAAAGCTTTGTTTCTAAGAGTAGAAGAATTCGTAGTGGAGGTTATAGTCGAAGATAAAATCAATGAGGATAGTCCCTTAGTTCTGAAGACACCGTCCGATTCAAGCGTGTATTTCCATTTATCCTGAGAATAATTATTGAGTTGAACAGAGGATACGATGGAGGTAATATTCTGCAGCTCGTCAATTGATCGACCCCTGAAGGGCCCGACCCATTGCCATTTGAAAATCTTCCTGTTATCTTGAATATCAACTCTATCGGCAACTGATACATTTTTGTCTTCTTCCAATTCAAATAACTTGGCAAATTTATTTTTTAAAGTGTATTCTCCCACCCACCGATCATGCCAAAAACTAACATTGAGCCCGTTTCCAATATCCTTGACGAAAGAAGAAGAGAAATCAATTCCTTTTGCGTCAATAGCCATCCTTGCTTTGATAATGTTGCACCAAGTTGAAGAACCGTGACAAATCCTGTCATTGTTAGTACAATCCAAACCCCCACCTGCCCCATATATGCTTGAAATAACCTTGACCCAAAGGTAGTTTTGATTCGATTTGAACCGCCACCACAATTTGCCCAAAAGAGCTAAATTTTTAGCCACCAAAGACCCGATGTTTAACCCGCCCGAATCATATGGAAGTATGACTTTATCCCATTTAACCCAAAAAAAAAATTTCCCTCACCCGACCCGCCTCAAAAGAAATTGTACCTCAAAGATTCGAGAAGCTTTAGAACACTTGCAGGAGCACGGAAGATGGAGAAAAAGTAAAGAGGTAAACTATTTAACACCGATTTCACGAGAGTTAGTCGACCACCAAAAGAAACCGATTTGGATTTCCAATCCGATAGCTTTTTTTTAAACTTATCAACCACCGGTTGCCACAAACTAGCCTTTTTCATATTAACACCAAGGGGAATACCTAATATTTAAGCGGAAATGATCCAGGAGTGCATTTAAACCTTGTTGCCATATGATTAAGTTCGTCATTACCAACCCCGACACCAAACAAGTTACTTTTTTGAAAATTTACTTTGAGGCCCGAGAGTTTTTCAAAACACTTAAGAAGTTTCATAATAGTGCTCAAGTTACAAGAGTTTCATTCCCCAAAGATGATCATGTCATCGGCATATTGTAAATGAGACACTATCACCCTATCACGACTCACTTCTATACCTTTGATTTCCCCAATACTTTATGTTTTTTATTTTAAAATTCATAATTAACAATTAAACCTAGGTATCTAATATTAGGATAATTTTTTTTAGACCTCAATATATATTGAGCTCTGTGCGATCGACACGTCTTACACGCTCTAATATCCGATAAACACAATCGTGATTGTCCTGTGTCAAGTCATTTCATAGTCAATTCACAAAAAGTTGGTTTAATTTAGAAAAATGGATCGATGCAGTTAACTATTGCCTTTTTACATTCCGTTTTTGTAATTTGGGCTTTATTGATACGTTACATAGGGCTTGTTTACTTACACCTTAATTGGCTGAGGTGAATACCTAACTTATTCGGTCATTCAAATGGGTTGTTTACTTTTACAGCTTAAATTAATAGATGCCTTTATGGAAAGCTTTTTATTAAGTTAAAAAAGGGCACTTGTCCCCATCTTGCTCCAACTTAATCCAACTGGTGCCAAGATTACCCTCTCCTTTCTTCTCGTTTCATATCTATATCCAAATCAAAATTCCCAAAATATCTCACACCATCATCATATTTTCTCCCCGTGAACATTATTACAGCATCGTCGCCGCACCGGCAGGTCAGACACTATTACTACCGATGTCGCAAGATAGAAATTAATAGAGGAAATAGAGATTTAAGCTTTTTCTTGTAGTCTTGTTTATATCTCCGGCGAGCACCCTGTATGTATCTCCGGCGACCACCACTTAAATAGTTGAATGTTTTTGTTTCTTTGTAAAAGCAAAACCCACGAACCTGTTGTTATTAGAGATGATATATCATCACGGTTGTTAGGCCAAGGATTGCTCAGATGGACACCCAATATCTATTGTTACATTTGAACTTCAATTGTTAGTTTTTTTTTTTTTTTTTATGATACAACTAGTTGAATGATGGGAAATTATTTTAGAAGAAATAGAACATAAAGAAAAATGTGTAGTAGGTAAGCTTCTTAATTGTTACTGAGTAGTACTTTCAAGATAATTGAGATATTTTACTAAGGGGTAAAATGGTATTTTGCTTTTATTGAGACAATTTATTAAGCGTGAAAGTAAACACATATTTTTATTATCATCTTATTGTATAATGCTTATCATTATTCATATAGTCATATATTACACATACCGATAGATATACACACTGTTGCAAAACACCCCGTCTCGAGCCGTCTCGACGCCCGTCTCGACGGTTCGGTGACTAGTCCGTCCCGTCTCGAAAAAAACCGTCTAATATGACAGTCAACGGTCAAAATTTGGGTCAAAGTTGAAAAAAATTGGGTCAAAGTCGGTCAAAATTTAGAAAAGCCTGAAAATCGGTAAAATCGCTAAAATATATCGTATTTTAGTTTTAATTTTTTGTATTAAATTAACGATGATAGCAATTATGGGTACAAATTAATTAATTAAAGTTTTTAGCTAAAAAATATGTATACATATATGCATTTTTATACTTATATATTTAAAAGTCAACTTTGGTCAACGTCCGTCTCGACCCCCGTCTCGACCCCGTCTCGAACGTTTCTACCTTTTTAGGACCCGACCGTCTCGACCCCGTCTCACGTCTTTTGCAAACTTGGATATACATATGCATACCGTTGCAAGTAAAACACTTCATACTACATTTTTTCAGAAATAAAAATTTGTAGGGTTATTCTTAGAGTTCACAAATCATCAGAAATAAAAATTTCAAGTTCACAAAATGTCCAATCTTAGAGTTAATCTCGATTGTGCTCGGTAAGTTCTTGCTTTTACGATCTTGTATATAATTTAATAATTCTAGGGTTATTCGATTGTGTATATAATTCAGTAATGCTAGTAATTTCTTGTTAATGTTACGTTTTCTTGTTAATCGATTGGGTATATAATTTAGAATTTTCACATATGCTAATTATAGTGTATGTCGTGTTAATCTTGTACGATTTCTTTTTAATTTTACGATTTCTAGGGTTTATGTTTTATGATTTCCAGTCTTAAAGAAATTAATTTTGCTTCGTTTTATTTTCTTATAAATTGTTATGTGATACCTTGTGATTATTAAAAATGTATTTAAAGAACATTAAACTTATTGCTCTATACAATGTTTAGTTTGAATATTACTGTAGTTATTAGCTTAATCTTGTATATTTATTTCATATAAGTTAATCATGTATAGGCCTGGGTAAATCTTTGTAGAATTGTATTATATGTTTGTATAGAATAAAGATATACAAAGACTGATTTCTAGGGTTTATTTCATCAAGAGATTTATTATGCTTCGTTTTGATTGTGTTTTACAGTGGTGGCTCTGGCTCTACAACTGATACAGCTGACTACTTCAATTCGGATGAGCCGATTATACTTCCAAGAAAAAAACGAACAAAAAGAAGTCTAGATCCTGGCGCAAATCCGGTTGCTGGTGTGTTACTTGTATTAATATTTATAGTAGAAACAGAAGAAGAACTAGTAGATTAGATCTTTTTGTAGAATCTTGTTATTATATCTAGCATTATTTAAATCTAATTTGTTTTTGAAGCAGGTGCTCAAGATGTTGCTGCAAGTGCTCAGAATGCTGAAAATACTAATTCATCTGCTGCTGCAGGTGGCCAAAATACCCATAATGAAAACCTGAGCCAAGTTTCTGAAGCCGGTTCACAAAATGCAAGATGTCGGTTGATATATTTCCGAAAAAAAAGAAGAACAGGTATAGGTAGATTAGATCTCTTAGTTAAATCTTGTTATTATGTTTTATTAATTAAATCAATTTTTTTTTTTGAAGCAGTTGCTCGGGATGCTATGCACGCAAATCATGCTGCTGAAGGTGCTGTTGGTGGTGTTGCACACAATGCTAATCTGAATGAAGTTGTCGAAGCTGGTCCTGAAAATACACATTCATCTGCTGCTGGTGTGTTATTAATACTCATATAGTAGAAAAAGATTTAGTTAAACTTGTTAATTATGTTTTCTTAATTAAATTAAATTTGTTTTTGAAGCAGTTTCTCGGGATGCTATTCCCGTTGGTGGTCTTGCACACAATGCTAATCTGAATGAAGTTGTCGAAGCTGGTCCCGAAAGTACACGTTCATCTGTTGCTGGTGTGTTATTAATACTCATATAGTAGAAAAGGATTTAGTTAAATCTTGTTAATTATGTTTTCTTAATTAAATTAAATTTGTTTTTGAAGCAGTTTCTCGGGATGCTATTCCCATTGGTGGTCTTGCACACAATGCTAATCTGAATGAAGTTGTCGAAGCTGGTCCCGAAAGCACACATTCATCTGCTGCTGGTGTGTTATTAATACTCATATAGTAGAAAATGATTCAGTTAAATCTTGTTGTTATGTTTTCTTAATTAAATCCAATTTGTTTTTGAAGCAGTTTCTCGGGATGCTATTCCCGTTGGTGGCCTTGCACACAATGCTAATCTGAATGAAGTTGTCGAAGGTGGTCCCGAAAGTACACATTTGTCTGCTGCTGTGTTATTAATACGCATATAGTAGAAAAAGAATTAGTTAAATCTTGTTATTATGTTGCGTTAATTAAACCCAACTTCTTGTTGTAGTAGATGCTCGGGATGCTATTCACGCAAATGTTGCTGCTGAAGGTGCCGTTGGTGGTGTTGCACACAATGTTAATCTGAATGAATTGGTAGTAGCTATACCTCGTAGGGCCTTCCGAAATATGTCTAGAAGATTACAGTACATCACCAATCATGTTGTTCATATACAAAATGAGGTAATTCAATTTAATGATGTATATTGATTGATTGATATTTATATTTAGATTCATATATATTTTTTCATTCTTTGTAATTGTTTTATTTTTCCTGACAGGTTCACTTTTTGAAGGAAGTTTTTGATAGTTTCATACCCAAGAACTAACGTTTGTGGTGTATCTTTTGACATTTGAAATGTAAATGAGAACCATTGAAATGTAAAGGAGTAATTCAGCCATACCTTCTTGTCATAGATGTATATGTAAACATTGAATTGTTTTTTTTTTTTTTTTTTTTTTTTTTTTGGTTTTTTTTTATCCCGAATAATCAACTGATATATAAAACTTGAGGACACAAAGCAACACCAAGCTCAAACAAACCGAGGCCCAAAAAAAAACCTAAGACGCCCAAATTAATCAAACCTAAGACCAACAAAAACAAGAGTTATTTCGTTGTCCAGAAGCTATTTTATCTATTCTCGAGTTGCCTGAGATCGGTTTTTTTTTTGGGGGAGACAATCACTCCAGCCGAAGATCTAATGGATTGGGTGGGAAGCATCTCTCGAAAATGGTGGCCTAGAAATCGGGAGTTTACGAGCTTTTAACAACGCTCTTCTTTTAAAATGGATATGGCGCTTAAAGGTGATGCCTAACTCGATTTGGGTAACAGTCATCAAAGCCATTCATGGCGAAGAGGCTGGATTGGATGGTTTGAACATCACATACAAGGGAGTTTGGTCCAATATTGTTCATACCTTCCATAAGCTAATTCATCAAGGTTATATCCCTCTTGACATTTTAGGTGCAAAAATTGGTAATGGTCGTAATATACGCTTTTGGCATGACAGTTGGTTCGATGATGGTGCTCTAAAGGATAAATTCCGGCGTCTCTATCACTTAGAATCGAATAAAGAATGTTATCTTGCAGATAGATTGGAGAATAATAATTAGTCCTGATCTTGGAATCGAGTGACCATCGGTGACAGGTGATCGATGTCGAAGGGTCGACCAAAAATAGCCTAATTACTCTAACTTAGCTAGGGTAAGCAGGATTCGTTCCACGGGAAGTTATGGTTAACAAGCAAGCAATTTCCAGATTGAGTTGTTGGTTTAACTAAAGACTACTTAGATTAATCACTACTTAAAACTTAAACTTAAACTAGTGTGCAGTTGAAAAGATTGAAATGTAAACAATGAGAGTAAAGCCTTTATCCTTTCACAATCTCAATTTGACATGTATTCATTCAAACAAGCATTATGTTTATCAATCGTTGATCAAATCTCATAGACAAGATTTCTTGAGTTCATTACTTCTATTATTTTGGGATTAAACTATGCAATCTAAACAAGGTGTCTTTATCCCTAATCTAATGAACTCTAAGTTGGATCAAGAACACACCGTTAAATCACAATAATTTAACTTGCAATAACAAAACATAGAACTTGCATTAATCAGCAATCAACTTGATTCACAATATCATAATTCAAAAGTATTAAACATCACAAATCACATAATCTTGAATGAAATCATACATGTTTTAATTGTTCATGGAAAGGATAAAGTTTAGAAGACTAGCCAAGCATGTTGGTGATGATAATCATTGAGTTTCTTGAAGATTGCATGATGAACACACCTTAATCTTGACTTGAATCCTTGAATAATGATGATTGGATGGTGTTTTGATGTGTTTGGGAGTGTTTTCTGCTGCCAAAACTGATGGAAAAAAGGTTCGTTTCGTAACCCTAGAGCTCCCTTTAAATAGGGGTTAGAAAACTTGGCCACAAAGCTAATTTTCGTATTTCCTGACACCAGTTTTTCTGGCCTGGCGTATTTTACGACGGATATGGCGTATTTTACACCAATGTAAAATCTCCTAGGCGTATTTTTACGCCTGAAATAGACCTCCTGTTCTGCGTAGACCTGAGACATGGCGTATTTTACCCTAAAATGGCGTATTTTACGCCAATGCAAATTTCCTGATCACTCTTTAAGCTCTCAAATCTTGTCCATAATCCACTTTAAACTGCTGTTTTGTACCATATTTTGCGCCAACATCTTTCTTACCTGTAAAACATAAAACCACATCAAAGTATCTTCTTTTTCACTCACACATAGTTAATTTTGCGTATTTAAACATAAAATGATCGTGACAAATAAGGAACGATCAACAGGAACATGGTCGTGGTTCAGGAATTAATTTCAAAGATTGGGCAGGTAAGTCTATCACAAGATATGGACTCGTGGCAATGGACGATTGGAACCGACTTGAACTTCTCTGTCGCTAGTAGCCGGAATCACATAGACGATTTCATACTGTCATCGACCGAGCCGGCTACAAGATGGTATAGTTGCTTCCCACGAAAAAATAAATGTTCTTTTATGGAGGATATCAAGAGACCGTTTACCAACGAGGCAAAACTTATCTAGAATATGTGTGGAGATAGATCATATTTTATGTGCAATGTGTGGTGGGTGTATAGAGTCGAACAATCATGTATTTTTTAAGTGTGCAATCATGTTTTTGAAATCTTGCGTTTGTTTACGCTATAATCGCGAACGTAATATATCTGCTGCAACGTGCGGGCATACATCGCTCGTTTGGAACCAATTCCCATAATTTCATCATACGTCACATCCACAGTCTAAGCAAAAGATTACAAATTTTAGATTAATTTGCACAAGGAGCATCATACTTGGTATATTAAACTAGCTTGAAAAGTAGTGGTAAAATGGATGGGTCATGCAATCGGGTCACGGGTCAAAATGATCAATTTTTCTACCGGGTCATCCCAAAACCATGTTGTCTACAAAATATATATAACGTGTTCTTTTATCAGAATTTTGTTACTGCATTAATACTACGATTCACCCTTTCAAATTTTTACCTCTACTATTTTGACAGATTAAAGGTCAAGAATGAGTACCTTGTGATGCCAAAAAATCGCTGTTTGAAAAAAAAAAAACTGTTAGTAGTTCCATGACCAACATCATCATAATGCCATAACACCGCCTAAAAATTAGTTAAAAGATGTCGAAAACTAGAAATCTTGAGAGGTACAATAAAAACTAACCTCGGAGGGAGAAATCTTTGAGCTTTTTTTCCCGACAATTGTCATATAAATTGGTGGAAACGTTAGTTTTTTGCAAACTTGCAGCCAGTGAATAAGCACAACTGAAGGCTCGCAAGTTTGTTGCGAAGCTTTGATCTTGCAATTTTTGTTTAAAAAGCAAGTAGTCGGCATCGAACACCCTCATTTGCCACGCACGCACGCGCTTTCAGAAGGAAACCCGAATCACATTGTAGGAACCCGATCCTTAAACCATCCCGAGGGGCAAGCAGACCGGGTTTAATTCCTGAATGGATCCTGGAGAAACAACCCCTAGGGTCAATCTGGAGTTCCATCTTTCAGGCAGATTGATTAATAGGATGGGTAGAGCGAGGCTTAAACCCATGACATAAACCCAAGCCTCACACACAAGGTATAGGGTATGGGTATTCATTTCACTAGAAACTTAAGTTAAAAATAAGGGTCAATCTGTATGTAGGATACCCGACTTGTATACAAGACATTTTCTACACTATAATTCATTAATGTCATCTTTGATGATTCTGAAATTGAGCTTTCCATTCTAGATTGATCTTATGCAAGGTATATCTCAAGTTTAGACTAAAAGTCAGTTTAAGAAAAGTAAGTCAAACTGATGAATAAAGATTTTCAATCTAAGCTTAAAACGCTGAATTCATACACGAATTGAATCGTACTGCCGTCATATGTAATTGTTAATTAAATATTTGTGCTTGAAACAACTAAAACTATATAAAATCCAAAATGGAAGTAAGAACCGAGGCCGAATCATAGGAAAATTCCCGGCAATATTGTGGAGAAGCAAACACATTTAAAGGGAAAATGTATTTATCTTACAATATAATAAATTAGATACTACGTACATGTTTATCATTCATGATAAATAAAGTAAAATTTACTCTATAATTTATTTGTGTAATATACGAGTAGTTTTCTACTTTAGTAGAGAAGAGAAGCAGTGATCATCTGTTGTTGATTGAACGGCGAAGGATCGAAGAAAACGTAGGTTGATATAGTCGAATATTTGTAGTTGTAGCTAGATAACCCTGATAAATAAAGTTGGCTTCATGCAAAACGCCCTGTTTTAAGCGGTAAATAAACAAGCGTCTCCGACAAGTAGTGTCTGTTATTAATAAGTCGCCTGCATCCTTGTTCCAGTATCCTATAACTTTTATAAACGTATTATGACGAAGAGGAGGTTTTCTATCAAATCGGCAATGGAGGACCCAACATTTTGTTTCATGATTCAGTAGCCACACCTCTATGCAGGACGTGTGTCTCGTGCTGATATCATCATATACAAGTCCAACTTGACCATCTAGATCAACCAAATGCTCCCTACCCATACGAATAAGTGTATTACGAGGATCTATCAACCCAAATTCCTCTTTTGTCAGGTCAAAACATACTACTTTACCTACTGCATTAGACGGCCAATATTCAAGTAAAATACTAACCAACCAGTGCAAACATCCATTAGCAAATACAGCTTCACCACTTATGGGATACGCTGGAAGTGCGGGTATCTTCCGCCATGATGATGATGATGATGATGAGTTGGCGGTGCCACCCAATACAACATCATGTACCACGGTGCATAAATCCTCCTTCACTACATCATCATCATCGTGATCGTACGACCTAATCTTGTCTTGATTTCGAAGCACAACACACACCATTTTGTAAGTATTGGTAGAATCATCATAACCAAGCCCACATGCCTCGCGTTCTTGAAATGCTGATGATGTACATGACCAAATTTTGATGGGTGGTAGCTTATAACATTTTCTCTTTAAAGGATTAATCACAAGTAAAACGGTGGATCTGTCGTCGACGTTGTTGTCTTGTGATGAAAATATCAGACCCTTGCAGGAACCTAGAATTATGTCTTCTAGAATAAATCTAGGACCCCAGTCTTTACAGCCAAATTCCATATACGGTGGTGGATTCTTTGTTGCGATCACCACCTCTTCATGAGTTGTTGCAGATTTTTCTCCTTCATTAGTTACCAACATAGTGAGTGATGAAGATGCATACGGATATAGATCTAACTGGAACATCATGAGCATCGTGGGATCAACTTTCATAGCTCCTCGTTTGGCATTATGCATGGTTTCAAAGTACGTATCATTAATATACTTGCACCATACCTTGCTTACACATTGAAAACGAGCCAAAGATTTTATAGGCATTCTAGACAGGATGTTGTATACGATGTCAACCGGTAACTCATCACTACCTGTAATTGTCATCGATATAGCACGAGTTGGGTTTTTTTGTTTTTTATGATGATGATAAAAAGAAAACCCCCCTGCAATGCAATGCAATGCAATGCAATGCAATGCAATACGTCAGAATTTAGAATTGGTTTTATTTTGAACAACCGAAAAAAAAATCACGAATCTATTGAATTGAATACAAGGGTGGTGATCAAAGTAGAGGTGTTGCTTAAGACGCATCACAGACACACACACTAGGCTGGCTACTGTTGCAGCAACACCATGGTGGTCGTACATATACATACTTCTTTCACCACCATATCTTTTTTTTTTTTTTTTTTTTTTTTTGAAAATTATATAAAGAAAAAAGCAAGATATAATATGATCAGAAAAAAAAAAGGGCAAGATATAATATGTAAGTGTGTGTATTTCGAAAGAGATTAATACTAGATTGCTTTCTCCATTAATTAACTAATATGAGCTAGCTCCTAGCTAGCTAACCTTGGCGTTTTGGATACCCGAGAATTCACATCACATCACATAACGTTTCACAATTATTATTTAGTATGATGATAAAGACACAAACTTTAAACACAAAAACATACTTATATATATATAAATTTCGTACCTGAAGTTTCCATCTTTTTGAGAGGGTTGCGGATATCAGTATTCTCCAGGGGATTGTGATTGTGGCAAGATTTTGCCTCTTTTACTTTTCTTCTTCTTCTTTTGTAAACGTTGTTGCAACAACGGACGATAGCGGTGTCAGGTACGATGGGGTTTGCTTGTTCCATGTGGTGGTAAAGAAATCTGTGCCCATCAATCAATCAAATGAAAGAAACACTAACAACTTTACCAACAACCAATTATTAAAACCAGTTAGAAAAATTTTGGGTGACTGTGATGTTTCATAAACACAAAGTCAATTTACAAAATCAAAACATATCAAATCAAATCAAATCAAATCTTCAGAATATATTGAAATCCTCATATTATAATCACCAATCAAAATAAATAGAGTGACTATGATGTTACACTTGCAATCAATCGAGTGTAGTAAACTTCTTCAGTCCCCTGCGAATCAAGCCCTGCTACTTGTGAATCGTTCTAGGTTTCAGAATCGAGAGGTGTAACTAATTATTGATTCTCACTAAATAATAATGAGGGCTGAAGATGTTGGTACCAATTGGGGTTCTGCTTAACGTCGGAGTCCTAATATTTGGTGATTACGGATTGAATTGGGTTTTAATAAGCGATTTCTAATTCTAATTCGGTTTTTGCCTTCTATTACCAAATTCCAAATATATATATTTTTGATTTTGAGCCAATTTCATATTTCACCCTTGGTAAACTTATAAATTACATAATTCACCACTATTTTTATTTCCAAATATATTTTTGATCGATCTACCACTATTTAATGCCATCTTCCTAAAATATCCTCAAATAAATTTTAACATAAAATTTATGTAAAACATCATTTAAGGGTATTTTAATAAACTTATGTGGATATATCAAAAATAGATTTGTAAATATCACTACTATTTTGGTACGGTTCAGTTTCGGTTTTGATTAAATTCAGTTTTGGTTCGGTTATCGGTTTTACATTTAAAGTAAAAAAAACGCGGAAATTAAACTAAATAAATCTAAAAATCGAAAACGAAATCGATGAACACCCTAATTATTATTTATTAATGTATGAATTTGGTTGGAGTAATTGGGTCGTAAAATTGTTACAAAGTCTTTACTTTTCTGTAAACGGGTGTAAGATAAAAATGAAAGGAATGCTATTTTGAGCGGGCTCGATAATTTAGGATTAAGTTGTGGAGTGAATGAATTGTTACTGGGCTAGTCAAGTTTAAGGGTTCTGTTGGGCTTAAATGGTTACGAGCTTACTAATATTTGACTATCTTGAAACAACTTTTTTATATCATTGGACCGTAGGTTTATTGACCTTTTACTTTCGGTGTATTTGACATCTTGAAACAACTTATTTATATCATTCGACCATAGTTTTATTGGCCTTCTGGTATATTCGACTCAAAAGTTACTTTTTAATACAAAATTTGACTACTTTTTGGAATACTTTTTTGTAGATATTAATACTTTCGGTATTATCGATATCTTACTTTTTGGTATACCTTTGTACTTCTCGGCGTTACCATACTATTTCGATGTACATTCCTATTTTTTGGTATCACCGAAAAGCTTTGCTTTTTATCTGTGTAAAAGATATTACTTTTTAGTATAGTACCGTAAACTCTATTGTGATCATATTTGAGAAATATTGTGCGCTTGAAAATTGTTGACTAAGGCTGACAGCAAGCGAGACAATTATTTATATTATCTATCTATATATCTATTTATCTTCTTTTATATATATATATATATCCATCTATCATAACATCATATAAAAGTAAGACAAAATTACCAAAATCGTCCATATGTTTGGTCATTTTAAGGCAAATAGTCCCTCTCATTGGATTAAATTTAGTCCTTAAATTGCATTTTTTATCCCCAAAATAGTCCTCGCGTTAACGTCTATTAAAACTCGCCGTTAAACTAAGGCTTGTGCTAGTCACGTGACATTTTGATTACCCAATCTATTTCTAATAAAAAAATCCTCAAAATCCCATTTGAAATTCGATCCAAAACCCTAATCAGTTCGTCGTGTTTCCACAACCAAAAATCCCCAAAATCAACCTTCGATCCAATGAATGTGTATTGTGTTTATGGTAGTTTGTCCATTATTCGTACGTCTTCGACAGCAAAGAATCCAGACCGAAGATTCTATTGCTGTGCTAGAAAGGTTAGTTTGTTCATTGAATGCTACAGACCAAAGATTCTATTGACATGTTAACTAATATACTACAGGAAGGAAAAAGTTGCGGTTTCATTGGATGAGTGGATCCTCCGGTTGAAGATATATTACAAGAAAAGGATGTTGAATTACTAAGATGGAAGAAATTTGTTTTTGTTAGCTGATTGAATTTTTTTTTTTTTTTTTTTTTTTTTTTTTTTTTTTTTTTTTTTGGTATTTCAATTAGATTGTAGTTCATTTGTAATGTGATAGTTTGATCCGTAATGTAACTCAAGATTATCTTGCAACTCAATAAGAATCCATTTGTTTTTGTTACTGTATTTTGTGCAGACCATGTGTATGCATTTTCACTGTTTTTTTGTTCTTCAAAAGTGAATCAAAAGTGACTAAACATGTGATAGTGTACGTATTTTATGCAGATCGTGTGTATGTATTTTGTGCAGACCAATTGTATGTATTTTGTGCTAACCAAAAGTGACCACTGATTTATTGAACTAGTATTGCTTTGCTACACTGTTGTGCAGACCATTTTGTGCAGTTTTGAGTAACTTCAATTCTTGAGTCACATTTTTTGTAGTTTTGAGTCAAAACAAAAGGGACACCATTGTGCAGACCAGACCATTCAATACAAAAGTGACAAAAAAATGTGGTCAAAACAGAAGTAGTATTCAACATTAAAGAAACTACATTCCAAAAGTGGTATTCAACGGCGTCATCATCAACAACAACAGCAGCTGCTGCTGCTGCTGCTGCTGCTGCTGCTACTGCTACCGCTACCGCTGCTGCTACCGCTGCTGCTACCGCTACTGCTACCGCTACTGCTACCACTACCACTACCACTACTACTACTACTACTACTACTACTACTACTACTACTACTACTACTGGAGACCGTCAGACCGACTTACAAGAGAACTTCTGAACAAAAAGCTCCAGAGAAGCCTTAGGAAGGAACTTGTCTGGAAAACTTATACCCGCCCACTTTCCTTCGAAATTTGAATTTGGTTTTAGACAGGAGACCATAATAATTATAAAGAGCTAAGGACAAGAACCATTTGAACCAATGTGTTTATGAATTGAAGAACTAGTTGTATCAAGTATGATCGCAAAAACGATGTAAATTAAAGAAATAAAGATCTTAAATAAAATGATCTATGAGACCGTAAACAATTTTTTTTTTATTTTATTATTATTATTATTTTTTTTTTATAGAAAAAGAGACCGTAAGCATTAAAATTCATGTTATCAGGCTTTTCTTCAGGGCCCGTCACGTCTAATTTGGTGCCCTTGACGAGTGATGAAAAATTACCCCTCATAAAAAGATACTAGCTTAATCTATTACTACCTAAATATTGACACCCTGTGTCATAAATCAGGCTAATTAATTCCTGCTCTTTATACCTACAATTCCAATTCCATACTAATAATTCCTACCTTTCCAATTTTAATACGTTTAATAAATTAATATATATATATATATATATATATATATATATATATATATATATATATATATATATATATATATATATATATATATATATATATATATATATATATATATATATATAAATTCATTCAATTGTTACATAAAAAGGCAATATTTAGGTAGTACTCCGTAATACATTTTAAAATGATAAATTTATTTAATTAAATCCTTTTAACCCGCTACTGGCCACAATTGTATCTCTCCACCGTTTCTTCTCCCTATTTGAGTTTAATTCCAGATTCATGGTGGACGGGTATGCAATTGCATCTCCTGCATGAACCCTACCTTCCCCCTAATTCAATCGTCCATCTCCCTTCATCCCAGATCTGTATCCGGTAACCCTAATTTTCCCAACGTGAGCCCTATTCAATTCCTATACTACAGTCAATTTTAATTCAAGATTTGGTTTGCTAAAAAATTGGTCGGTTACTCTGTTTCATATTACTCCAATTCAATATCTGAATTGAATGTGGATGTTGTAGACCCCTTCGTTTATCCAATTGAATATCTTAATTCAATTCGTCTGTTGAACAGCCCATTGGTTTCCTGCATTACCAGTTAGATGTTTGGGATGGGTATAAATTGCAAGGTCAGTCAGTGTTGTATACAATATCACCTGCAACCACTGTTGTAAACGGCGTCCGTTGCAACCGTTGCGACGCCCGTTGCGGCGTTTTGGTGAATAAACTGTTTCGACCCCGTCCCACTTTCTTATAAGCCGGTCAACGGTCAAAAGTCGGGTCAAATGCAGGAAAAATTGGGTCAACGCCGGTCAAAAGTCAGAAATTCGGTTAAAATCGGTCATAAGTCGGTCAAATCAATCAAAATTGACTTAGTTTAGTATTCTATTTTGTATTATATTAACACTAATAGCAATTATAGGTACAAACTTGTCTACGAAGGTTTTTTAGCTCTAAAATATGTGTAAATATATATCTATATATATAAAATTCAACATTAGTCAACATCCGTTTCGACCCCGTCTCGGCCCCTTTTTTCCGTTGCGACGTTTTGAGGTCATTACCGTTTCGGCCCCGTCTCGCGTCTTTTTCAACCTTGCCTGCAACAGAATATTAAATTAATAATATTACAATGGCACATGCTAAAGAAACCTCCGCCGGCAGTGTTGAGAGAAATGCATACGCCTTTCTTAGGCAGCTCGAAATTGGCAAGGAAGCTGAGGTGAAACTCATGATATGTAGAAGTTGGGATACGTATACCGCGTACGGCACGTATCTGAGCACAGACTTCATCGCTTCAGATGAACAGGTCTACAAATTTACTTTAGAATTGCATTTACATTGGCTAATTTTGTTGAATTATTATGTCCTTAGTTCTAAATGAATATGTAATTAGTGGCTGAGGTTCAAATAGGTGCATGATAGTTATTAACTATTGTTCAGAACTATATCCTATTACAGGTTTTATTGATAAACAGACGTCAAATCTATTTTTGTTAAAATGATATTGTTTGACATTGCACTATTCCTCATATTTATTCAGTGCTTTACTTTCGATCGTGTTTAAAGGTCATAGATATTGGTTTTTAGGCTGTGTGTCACACTTTGGCAATAGGTGTATTTAGAAGGTATTTAGCCACAAATAAAGGTTATCAGCCTTTGTTTTTAGGCTGTGTGCATGTTCATCAATTATAGCTCAACTCACTCTGTTATACGACACTAATATAAACAAATATATTATATTTTAACCGTTCATTTGCATAGGTAAAATAGCAAACATTAAATAGGAGCAACATTGATGAACATTAGCATGTCCAGACATTGATGAACATGTTTTTAGGTTTTTTATCAGCTTAGGTTTTGATGAACATGTTTTTAGGTTTTTTGTCAGGTTTGGTTATAATTGTATTTAGAGGGTCTCTCACACTAATATTTGTTATTTACCAGTAATGATAAGTAGCCATTTATATAGGAGCAACATTATATGCAACTCAGGCCTTGCCCCTTTTATTAATGTTGTTCTTTTGTGTGTGTTTTGATTTATTCAAAGAAATGAAATAATTGAATATATATGTTTTGAATTTATAAAAGATGTCTTATTTTATTTTTCGGAGTCTTGAATAATTTTGACTTTAAATATTTTTGTTATTACATGATATTTTTGATATTTGATAAAACTTAATGAATTGCCTTTCATGTGACGCAGAGTGATGTAATCCAGTTGACCGCTAAGAGCAACGTTGCTCACCATTTCATCCCCCGATTGAAGGAGGGATCCGTCTACTTGCTCAACCACTTTGATGTGGTCTGTAATAAAGACGAGTACCGTATTATGAAGGACAACAAGCTGCTCATTCAGCTCACCGGCTCCGCGTTCCTCAGAAAACAGCCCACACGTGACGAAGCTTTGTTTGTCCGTCATCCCTTCCGCTGCGTTGAAATGGAAGACATGGAACTGACTTCGGGAAAATACGTCATCGGTATAGCTTAATTACCCCTGCCCACTTCTTTACCTACAGTTTATTGTTCTTTTAACTTACTAAAAAAGTTGATTCTAAATGCTGTAGACGTAGTTGGGCGGGTCCTAAACGTCGGGGAGCCCCAGACACAGAAATCAGGGGCGGTCATTCTAGAATTTGACCTTGCTAATGAAAGGTGCTCAACAATCTAAACTCTAACCCATCTATCAATAGGTATATGTATGTTTGTTTCTAATCTTTTACTTTTGCATAGGGGTCGAAGAATGAAAACCGCACTTTGGGGAACCTTGGGTCCGTCTTTTATGGAGAAGATGCATGCTGCTAATGCTTTGTATTGCATCATTCTGACGTCCGTGTCAGTCAAAAAGACCTTCAACGGTACCCTCTCAACATAGCGTTCTCCAAGTACTTCGAATCCTTAATGCCCTGTTTATATCACTGAGTTTTAACTATTTGCAGGCAACCTAGCTCTCTCGAGCACCTCCGCCACCCAAATTATCAATGACATCCAGATTCCGACACTTGCAAAGTTCATAGAGAAAATGAGGTTTTGTCCACAGTAATACTAAGATGTCATATTGACATTATTCACTGGTTTGCTCCAAAATAACTCCCACTGTTTTTTTTGCAGTGGCGTTGATCTCCCAGCCGACGTGGAAGACACTTCTACAGTGTGGCAGCTTCCACCACCAAAAGAGGGAACGCTTTCTGAGCTGATTGCAATGGTGCGGAAGGGGAAAAAGCACATCGTACGTACCACTGCGCCTACGACCCGACCTTATTTAATCAATTGAAATGGACAGCTAATTCTATTTGGTTTTTACCTTTTCATTATAGTCGGACGATGTGTTCAAGTTCCGAGTCGAGATCACAAACATCCGCCTAAAAAATAGCTGGTACTACAACACTTGCAGTGTCTGCAAGGCACGGAAGGGGCTCTCAAGAAAGCATAACCAATACTGGTGCGAGTCGTGCAGCGATGTTGTCCCAGAACCACTATCAAGGTATTGAATTCGACGATAGCAACATTTACAAATGTGATGCTTAACCACCTGAGCTTCCTTTCTAACAAAGGATTTGTCACACGTGTTTGAATGTTTCAGGTTTCGTGTGGAATGTGATGTCACAGATGGAACTGCTTCCACAGTTGTTATTCTTTTCGATGAGACAGCTGAGGAACTAACGAACACCACTGCAGCGAGGCTGTTGCTCAAGCTAGACGCGGTAAGCCTCTATTTTTAATAAACTTCACACGTTAGTAGGTGTTTACTTTGCTAACGTGTTGCGGATTAGGAGACTTGCAACACGGTGTTGCCGAATGCACTCGCTAATCTCCTGAATACCAAGCAAGTCGTTTTGTTGAAGACAATATCCTATTTTGAGCACGGATCATATGAGAGTTTCAACTGTGTTAAAGTATACCCTCACGAAATTCCTGCCGAGAATCCACCCACTGAAGATTCGGGAGACGATTTAGGGCCTGCAACCGTTGACAAAGGTTTGAAACTGGTCAGCCCTTTGCCCTCAGCAGCAAAGGCCACAAAGAGAACCATAGAATTTCCTACTCCTTCGAAGGTTGTAGAGCGTGTCACCCGTCACAAGTAAGATGTTAATTATATTTGTATTCACACAGGACAGTTACATGTATTGGACCAGCCCTACACACACAACTAAAATTGTTATCTTTTATGTTTGTGACCTTCATACACTATCGTTATTCTTATATACACCATTATGCTCCCCCCCACAGGTTTGTTGTTACAAGTGACACTGAGGATGAGGATGGGATAGCTGGAGATGATACAAATCCCAAGAGTAGCGTTCGTACCGACGCATAGGTTGTTTTTTAGTGATAAATAAAAAGGGTCAGCCTGTTGACTTTAAAAATTTCCATGTTGGTTTTCTAAGACACTTTTTGGGTTTCATGTGTTTTTGTTTTGTTTTCATGCTACTTAAAACAATAAACTGCCTCAATAAAAGCAATTTTTGCTTATACATCAACAGCCTTCATTTTCATTATGTTTGTGTTGTGTTGGTTGATATTTAAACGCATTACACACATCATTTGTCTTTGATATTCCCAAATCAAGTGCTATGCCTTTTTGCGTATAGCGTGAAATTGCCATAATGCCTTTTATAGGTGCGTGACCTGTCACCTTCTAAACTAAGTCAGGATGCCGTTAGAAATATATTTAGCGATCACAATGTCGTCATTCAAAAATAGACTTTGTTACTCTGTGTGCTCATCTCAGGCCTAAAATGCAGGTTCTTACCAAGAGTTTTTTAAATGTGCATGTTTGAACACTGGCTACACAGCCACTGTATGTGTAGGTGTTGCCAGATATGTGCAACATGCTACATATCTTGGATGATTAGAAAAGGTATGTAACTGTCAATCAAATCGTGTCCATGCTAAGTTTTTTACAATGCCACAACGTCAGTACAAAACACATTGTATACCTTGCTTACGAATTGGTTTTCATTTTCCATTGTACATTTTAGGCGTTTAGTGATAGAACTGCATAAACCTCCATCGTATATATAAGTGTTGTATGGGTTTATTGTTTGATATATATTGTTTGGATGAGCTAGAGCTTCATGAATTGTTTTTATAGAACTTAGCAAACCTCCATCGTATATATATATAAGTGTTGTATAGGTTTATTGTTTGATATGTATTATTTGGATAAGCTAGAGCTTCATGAATTGTTTTTAGTGGTTCGGTTTATGTATATATATATACATATATATGTATATATATATATGTATATATATGTATATAGTACATCTATGTTTGAATACATAAACACAAGTAATATATAGACCATCGTGAAGTTGGTGGAAATTGTATGACGTCCAGTCACTGTTTTCTCAGATTCCCTTTCCTGTGTGCAGGAACTTTCATTACCAAAAACTAGGAGGACGCAACCGACCCTTTGTAAACACCCCATCCAAGTCGTCAGGTAATTACACGAGGTACTTCATTTTGAAACGGGTCAATAGAATTTAATATAAGTTAGCAATTATACATAGCTGAGCAGTTGAGAAAATTTGGGATCACGGTAAGAAACTCTAAACATGATAAAACTACCGATGTTGGAGGGATTAACAATGAAATCCCTGATTTGAAGGCTAAATATAGATGCGGAGATGCTTATTTGTGAGCCTAAATCCCCCATGTTGTACATCTGTTGCTTAAAGAAAAAAAAATTTCTGCCACTGCTTACCATTTTTCGTATATATTATGGAGTAATTGCATAACTTCGTGCTTCCGGCTTATAACACTAATTTAATTAGTTTTGTATACTGACAATATGATTGTGCTTTTGTTTTATTAGGAAACAAAAATAAGGGTCTGTATATTAAAAGATTTTATTAAACTTTCTTTATTATTAGGGAATTTCTTATGTCTTATAATATGCAATTAATTGCAACATGTTAAAATAATTAATTCGTGGTATGACATCTCATTACGATAATCGGAAAACCTTTAAATGGTGTAAACTTTATTGCTTTGTTACTGATTTTGTTATGTACTGGTGTCATAATTTAGTTGCTCCTATGTATTTATTCATGATCTGATATTATGCAGTTATTTGAACTTTTTCTGATTACTTCTCAGATTGTTGCAAAACCTGAGCTTCTTTAACCTAAAAGTTAACTGATTTACATTTATATAACTTTTATAATATAATCAGTTTACAAAACTAATATTATTGTGGACCATTACTCTGCGTTTTATGCTCTTTCACTGATTATTTTTGCAACCTTATCAGAAGTTTGTAATATCACGATTACTGTACCAATTTATCGGAAGGTCTAAACAAGTTATTGTTTTGTTATTAATTTTGTTTAACAAGGTCTATTCAGATTGATATTCTTAACAAGGTCTGAACAAGTCTCGCTAGACCTGCCCGGAAACTGGAGTTTAAAATGTTACTTGCTAACTTCGGTTTCTAAAAAGACCCGGGTCAACTGGGTTGAGAGTTAAGTTTATTAATGACGGAACCCTTTCATGTTTGCCCTTCACAATTACTACTCTTAAACTCTATAACTTATATGCAATACTATTAATAATATTAGTTAGCCTAGAAATGTTAACACCCCTATGAATACTAACAGTACCAGCTGTTACTTTCTTGAACAGGCCTATAAGTATACTTTGCACATTCTACCAGCTCCTCATCTTACATGGCTTCAACTACATTGCCCTCCCCCTCTGCCCATATTTCCAAAGGAATGCCCAGTGTTGTCTTCACCATTTAAAGTTTAATTACTTTCCCATTCAATCTTTGATCAATTTTTTTACAGGTGTTTGGAAGCATCTGCAGCTCACAGATTTATTCAATGGACCCATATCAATTCACACTTCAACAGCACCTGGACCAAACGGGTGAACGCAGGTGTTCTTTGGGCTCATAATACGTGACCCACCGTACTTTCATCCAGGTTTATCATCGTCTATCCTAAAATTGTATACCTAATAGAATATAACATTTGTTTCCTTGAACGTTCCAAAGTTTCATGGTAGAACCGATTAAAACAGATGGTTATTAATTATTGATATGAATTATGCTCATTTGCTTTGTAAAGCTATAACAACCTAAACTCATTTAATATCATAATTTGGCTATGGTTTAAAAAAGAAAAAAAGGTGTTAAACTCGGCCTACTCTAAATGACCATGTACTAGAAGGAGCTGACACCCTCGCCAAGTTATTTTTCAGGTTGTCGTCATCTTAGGTTGTGATTAGTTAACGGGCATGATACCATTATTGCTTTGTTTGTACTTATACAAAACACGTTGACATTATATGACTGCCGATTTGTGTAGCTATAATTAAAAAAAAAAAAACCAGTCAATACAAAATTACTTATTTATGAACGGTCCATTACATACTCACTGTCACTGTTCACCATAATCTGTATACTCATCTATCGCCAATTTGTTCAGGAAGTACAAGTATTGAGAATCAAGCGTACAATAACCCCGCCAACAATACCACGCCTCTGGACTCAGGTAATAACACCCTTGCACAAAAAATATGTGTACTTTAATTTACGCCTTCGGCCCTCATCAGCATGCCACTGTAGTTCTCCCCAGGTAATTGGTCAGATTGTCGTCATGTTAGTTTGTGATTAGTTAACGGGCATGATAACATTATTGCTTTGTTTGTACTTATACAAAACACGTTGACATAATATGACCGCCGATTCGTCTGCCTATAATAAAAAAAAAAGAAACATAACATAAAAAATGACTTATTTATGAACGGTGCATTACATTTTCACTGTCAGTCTTCACCATTATCTGAATACTCAGCTATCGACAATTTGTTCAGGAAGTAGAAGCATTGAGGAACAAGCGTTCAATAACCCTGCCAACAATAGCATCCAGCTGGACTCAGGTAATAACACCCCTGTACAAAAAAATAGGTGCCTTCTACTTTACATGCTCGACACCCATCAGCCTGCAACTGTAGTTGAAAAATGAGGTAGCTAAAGCTGGTCATTTTCTATTCGGCCCCTACCTTAACAGTCCAATGTCACCCGACTCTCGTTTTTGCATGTCCCATGTATATAGAGATGTATAAATATGTCTATGGATATAAATATAGACACGTGCATAAACGTATCTATGAATATATAGGTAAGAATATATATATATATATATATATATATATATATATATATATATATATATATATATGAATAAAAATATATGTTTTGATATGTGTATACCTGAATATATATATATATATATATATATATATATATATATATATATATATATATATATATATACACACACACACACGCACACATGGATGGTTTTTAATATTTTCCCGATTACCAGGTGGTTTAGAGCGGATTCAACTCTCGGATTTCCTAAAGGGCCCGATGACAATTTATACATCATCAAAAACATCAGGTTCTGGAGGAATACTTTCGTTCGGTGGCCTGGTCATAAATACCCGACATTACGCACACCAGAATGCAGGTGCCAGGATAACAACTACATCAGTCAACAGTTTAACAATTTATACTCCGAACCATCCAGGTACCCCTACACTATGCATACAACTACCTTCTATCCCCCTTTTCAGCGTATCTCTGCCTTTTTTGTGTTTATTTGAATTTAGTAACAATATCTATTGGCTTTCCTGATTGGAACCAGATAACTTCCTGCTGCCTCTATCGAGTTTGTTAGCTGGTCACCTATCCCTCTACTCATCAACAACGAACACACAAAATGGAAAAAGCCAAAAATACTATTGTCTGAAATTGACTGCACCCTCCGAGACGAACATAGCTACACGTGACCCATCATATATTTGCACGAGACCCATCATATATAGCTACACGAGACGAACATAGCTACCCGAAAGCCCGGATGTTCCCCAGGTAACTTGAGAAATTATACTCCATCTTCAAAATATTCCACTCTTTAACATAACACCCCCTATATACTCCGTTTATTTATATTGTCCCTGCTGCGCTGACTACGGATCCAAGAGTTTCCCGCATCCACCTCGGCAGGTAATCATTCCCGCATTAAATTATATACAAATGTTGTTTTTTATTTAAAATTGCCCAAATTCCAATAAACGGCAGCCTACGACAAGCACACTTCATAGATTATCGTAGATTGGTTCCCATGTGTATGCCTGCTAAATTTCCTTCTACTTCCTATATAATATATGCCAATGTATCTTTAGTGCTGAACAGTGATTTGCTAAATTTGTATATGCTGTGCATACGATGTTTGATGTGTAGATGGTTTACATAAATTTGTATATCCCATTATTGCTGAGAAATAGTAATGTTGGCTAAAGTTATCGATACACAATTAGACAGCACCAATAATAGAAAAAATGTAGTAAATAACAGAGTTATTTGTAATTATAGGTATTTGCTGTGGATGTGTATATGCTGTTTCATTAATAATCTTATTAAATTATTATCTTTAGTATTAACAATAGTTTTGGTAAATTTGTATACGCTGCGCATACAATGTCTGATGTTCATATGATGTTTCATGCGGTGTCTGATGCGCATAGGATGTCCGGTGCCCATACGATGTCTGATGTGTATATGTTGTTTCATTGGCACTGAAAAGTGTTTTGATAAATTTGTTTTTTACAAATCTTGGATAAAATAATTACTATTTTGAATAATCTAATTTGAAAAACCCCTGCTACTTCAATCCACCAGGCACACATGTTTCTTATCGTTCTCATGGACCTCCTTCGTTTAAGTGCCGGAACTGTGACGCAACAATGTGGTATGAAGAATGGAACAACAAGCCAAAAAACACTTCCAGATCGTCCTTCTCAATGTGTTGTCAAAATGGAAAAGTCTTACTCCCACAGCTCATGCCGTCTCCTCCGTTGTTACAGTCATTGCTTGATTACAATGATTCTACATCATCTAAATTCCGAGAACAAATACGCATATATAACAGCATGTTTTGTTTTACATCTTTTGGGGCTAAAATAGACCATTATGTTAACCGTGGCTAAGGCCCGTATACATTTAGGATAAGCGGACAAACCTATCATAAAATTGGTTCACTTATACCAGAGGCTGTAGGGACACCAAAATATGCACAACTCTACTTTTATGATACACAAAACGAAGCAAGAAATCGTATGTCCGCTTTCTTAGGCCACGATTCTAAAGAGACAGTTGATGAAACCCTAACCAAGAATCTCATTAGCATGTTAGATGAGTACAGTGCTGTAGCAAAGGCATTTCGTATGGCAAGGGATTGGTCAAGTAATAACCCAAACGTTAGATTGTGAACTACATTTAGTTGCTAAAATAACCACCTCACGACAATATAATGCACCCAATGTTGGTGAAATAGCTGCGTTAGTCACTAGCGACTTTGGCCACTGCAATTCTTCACGAGATATCATCGTCCAAAAAAAGAATTGTGCCCCCAAAAGAATATCAGAGCTACATCAACTTTATATGGCGTTGCAATACCCTTTACTATTTCCATATGGTGAAACCGGATATCACGAAGCGATACCATATAATAATAATAGTGGGAAAAGGCAGACTGCCAGGGGTTACGTCACAATGCGAGAGTACTATAGTTATAGGATTCAGTATCGTGAAAATGAGGGCACAACTCTCCTAAGAGGTGGTCGATTATTCCAACAATTCTTGGTCGATGCATATACATCCGTTGAAGAACAAAGATTGCAGTGGGTAAGACATCACCAAAATGAGTTGCGAACCGACCTATACAATAATGTTTGTGATGCTGTTATAAGGGGCGACACGTCAGCGGCATCAATCGGAAAGAGAATTATTTTGCCAGCTTCCCATACAGGGAGTCCACGATATATGGTCCAAAATTACCAAGATGCAATGGCTTTATGTCGGGAATTTGATAACCCTGATTTATTCATCACCTTCACTTCTAACCCAAAATGGCCCGAAATTGATGGAATGCTCTCCTATGTTGACGGTCAAAAGGCACCAGATCGCCCAGAGATTGTCGCCCGAGTATTCAAACAGAAACTAGATGCTCTGACAAATGATATCATGAAAGAACAAATATTTGGCACGTGTCAAGCAGGTACAATGAACACCTACTTAAGCATTCCCACTTACGCATAATGCCATGTTTTTTTACTTTGATAATTTACCGTTTTAAGAACCACCCACTAGGTTACATATATGTTAACAATCCCTTTAACCCCACATGTTGTTGCAGGCCTCTACATTATCGAATTCCAAAAGCGCGGATTACCTCATGTACATATGTTAATATGGTTGACACGTGATTACAAGTGCAAGACACCATCAGACATCGATGATCTCATATCAGCAGAGATACCCTCTCAAATACACGATCCAGAAGGGTTTAAAGCAGTCACTGAATACATGTTGCATGGACCTTGCGGTAGTACGCATATGGATGCTCCTTGCATTATTGATAGGAAATGCTCAAAACACTTTCCTAAACCATATTATGCAGAAACCACTATTGATGAAGACGGGTACGCCAATTATAGGCGCCACAACAATGGAGTCAAATTTCGCAAGAACAACACTAACCTTGATAATAGTTTTGTTGTCCCCTACAATAGATATTTGTTGCTCAAGTACAACGCCCATATTAATGTCGAATGGTGCAATAGATCTCACGCAATCAAGTACTTATTCAAATACTTAAACAAAGGTCCGGATCGAGCAACAATAGTCATCCAAGAAAACATGATCCCCAACGAAAACTCAACAGTGCAAACTGTTATTAACGTTGACGAAATTAAGAATTATTTGGATTGTCGATATTTATCATCGTGTGAGGCCGTCTGGCGATTGTTTTCGTTTGACATCCATTATTCAAGACCATCGGTTATCAAATTGTCATACCATTTGCCTAATCAACAATCAGTGACATTGCGCGATTCCCAGCAACTCCCTCCCCTTCTACACAGAGAGAGCATTAAAGAGACAATGTTTATACAATGGTTTGAACTTAACAAACAGGATGAACATGCACGGTCTCTAACTTATGCAAAAATCCCCAAAGATTACGTGTGGAACCAAGACGCCAAAATATGGACCCGGAGAAAACTAAGAACATTATTCGGACGCATTGTCTATTCAAATCCTGCATCAGGTGAACGTTACTATCTACGGATGTTGTTGAACATAGTTAAAGGGCCCCGTTATTTTGAGGAAATTAGAACTGTAGATGCATGCTTTGCACATGGTTTGTTGAATGATGATAAAGAATGGACAGAAGCCATCTCTGAAGCAAGGCTATGGGCAACAGGTTCGCAACTGCGAGACTTATTTGTGACCATGTTACTCTTTTGCAATGTAAGTCAACCACTCACACTATGGGAACTAAATTGGGAAGCTTTATCAGAGGACATTCTCTATAAAAAAAGGAAAATATTCAACTTTCCAGATTTGATCCTAACCGAGGCTCAGCTTAAAAATAATTGCTTAGTCGAGATACAAGGAATTTTAAATAAAAATGGCAAATCTTTAGCTGACTTCCCCGAGCTTCCGCAGCCAGACCAATCAATGCTAACCCAAATGGACAACCGTCTAATACGCGAGGAATTAAACTACAACATAAAAGAAATGACTACCTTACATAACACCCTTTTCAGCTCACTCAACCCAGAGCAACTACAAATATATCTCCAAGTCATTAACGATGTTCATAAACAACAAGGTGGTCTATTTTTTTTATATGGTCCCGGCGGCACTGGAAAAACATTCTTATACAATGCCGTCCTCGCAAAATTAAGGTCAGAAAGGCTGATTGTGCTCGCAGTTGCATCTTCAGGTGTGTTTACCTTTGACTATATATGATTGCCAACTCAACTTACCATTAACATATTACCTACTACACAAAAAAAAACATTTCATACATGCTACCACTACCAACACTAACAAGCCTAAACTACAGGTATCGCATCATTGCTTTTACCCGGAGGGCGGACAGCACACAGTCGATTCGTCATCCCACTGGAATTAATGGAAAACAGCACATGCGAAATAAAACCACAAACACACTTGGCATCACTTATTCAAGAAGTCCATTTAATAATTTGGGATGAGGTGCCAATGACTCAAAGGTTCGCTTTCGAGGCCCTAGATAAAACTTTGCGAGACATTTTAGGGGCGAAGGATGATAGAAACAGATCAAAGATTTTCGGAGGTATGCCTGTCTTACTAGGGGCGACTTTAGACAAATACTTCCAGTGATACCAAAGGGCAAAAGAGAAGAAATAGTTCATGCATGCATTAACAGGTCCGAATTATGGCAACATTGTAACCTGCACACACTATCCCGCATTATGTGTGTGAACGAATACACTCCAGATGGACATCTTGATACAGTAAAACAAAACTTCAATAAATGGGTACTAGATATAGGGGAAGGTAAAGTTCCTGCAATTGCTAAAGATGGGGAGGATGAGCCAACATGGATAAAAATTCCCGAAGAATTCATTATATCTTCAAGCAAGCCCCCGATTGAAACGATCGTTGACACGATATTTCCATATTTCCCCGTGAGACAGGATGATGAAGATTACTTGCGAGAGAGGGCTATTTTGACACCTAGAAATGACGACGCGGATGAGATTAATAAACATATGTTCAAAAAATTACAAGGAGCAACAATGACATACAAAAGCTCTGATGATATTTGCAAGGGATCAACCGACAGCATGGAACAACAACAAACATATCCCGTGGAATACTTAAATACATTAAACTTCCCTGGTGTTCCTCCTCACAAACTTAAGTTAAAATTAGGTCAACCAGTTATGTTGTTACGAAACCTATGCCTAACCGCAGGTCTGTGCAACGGAACACGTCTCATCCTAACAGATTTCCAAAATTTTGTTCTTCAAGCCCGGATTATAACAGGCTCGCATATAGGAAAAACAGTCATCATTCCACAGATTGTTCTTACGTCGGCCCAAACAAAATGGCCCTTTGTGATGCAACGAATTCAATTCCCAGTCAAGCCCTGTTATGAAATGACAATAAACAAAAGCCAGGGACAATCTTTAAAATCTGTCGATCTTTACCTACCGAAACCAGTTTTTAGCCACAGATAACTATACGTTGCCCTATCACGAGTAACTGACCCAGCTGGTTTAAAAATAGTCTTAATAAATGATAGCGACGAACGTTTAAAGGGTCACACACAAAATGTTGTGTACAGGGAAACTTTCTTCAACTTGAAACATGATTCATAGAGGTATGCTTACTACTAATTTCAATCATTTAATTATTTCATCTCAAACACCATGATTTGATGTTATTATTCCACAATGCAGATTCCACACATTTTGGCACCCCCGCACCAACCTTCGCGAGGTATTTTATTAGCATTTTACTTTCATATACTCACTAACTTTATTAGTTGTGCACATAATGCCATTCATTGATTAGAATTCCTTCATTACCATAGACATATTACACGAAAAGGGTATCGGATTTGTTGGAAAACATCAGCTACTACTAAAGTCGAAGGCACATCAACAGTGGACTAACTATGTTCATCAATCCCTTTCTCATCCTTAATAATACAAGTGTTATATTTTTTTTTTGTATAATCATTTGTATGGTTGTAGATAAATAAATTAAACTTCATGTGTCTTTCATATATTTTTAACTACATACTAACTCAATAACTCAATATGATTGTCGTTAAACCAATTACCAAAGGAATTACCCCCTTTAGCCGATTGCTATACGTCTCACCCCACTAACCGCAGACCATACAACTGTTCGTGCAACGCACGGGCACTGAAACTAGTATATTATATTTTGGGCATTTGAAACCTAGTAAAGGCTAAACGACTTACATTAAATAAAAATTTTACAAAACGAGAAGATAAAACTCCGAATCATAAATTCATACATCGATATTTTTGTGCATTTCTCAATTCAAAATCATTAATTATTTCGTAATAATAATGATCATGCATATTTTTACCATATGGTTAATATGCCTGTTCAGTGCGTAAAAGGGGAGTTTAAGGATCTCAGAACAAGACTCTCCGGTCCGGCTACCGTGAATAACCCTGGCCGATATGATGATATCGGCGGGGTGGCCAAGTGATTAAGTCCACCTCCGATAACGGTCGCTGATAAGAAGGCCCCACATAAGGTTGTAGGTGCTAGTTTAATAAAGAACTAACCTGTTAACCTTGAGAAGACGAGAGATGATGCTAATAACGTAAAGCGTGTAGTAAACGATGATTACATAATGTGAGTAGCAGATAATGGTTACGTAACTTGGTGATCCTAAAATGATAATTAGGGTTAGTATATATAGGCAAACCCTAATTCTAGAACCGTCTAAGATTGTGATAATCTTGTCCATAACAAACTCCCCTGAATCACGGATATAATTATGGAAAAGATATTTACTTGGTAACCAAGTAACCGTTGTAGCGGGGACAAAGGCATTCGATACGAATCCGCATACCGCATACCGCATACAAGTGCACGCATACGCATGCTAGCGAGTGCCCGCATACATACTCATTGCGCATTGGGGGTGCGGTATCATTATGTCCCCCCAGTTTGATGTTATAGGACGCAAGACATATGATATCAAACTATTAAGCGAAAAAGAAAAAAGAAAAAAATAAAAAAAGAAAACCGCTAGCATTTAATTTTCCGCGTGCGCCTCGATGTCATTAAATGCCTGTCACTGTCGCAGAAACCCATTCAGCTGACAAGATGTAAAGTGGCAGTTGACTGGCGCGTGTCAAGCCACGCGCTCCTAGTGAACCATATCATACTGACATCCACTCGCGTACATAAAATGCTATCCGTTGATTACACTAGACGTGTACAGCCACGATGAGACCGTTTTACCCCATGACTTCCAATCCACACTATAAATAGACATCATTCACTCACATTTCCACTTCTCTGCACCAAGCTTCCCTGATAAGCTGCCAATTTCAATTCCGATCAAAACTTGAATATTCCGGCCAACTTCTAAAGGTTAGTTATTCTCCGATCACTTTATAGAAAATGACTAAGGCTAACGAGACATATGTAGATAGTGTAGTGTCTATTATAGAGCAGAAGCATATTGATTCCTTAGTTAAACAATACCCACCGCTAGCACATTACAATCCGGTGCCACCCCTGTCTAACCGACGTACTCATTCACCACCGGAGAAGAAGGTAGCGATATACGAGCACGCTTTTAAACACGGTAATTTTAGGGTTCCACCCTCTGACTTCTTCCTAGGCGTGCTAGATCATTTCCACGTAGGGTTAGGGCAATTGCACCCATACGCCATAGGTAAAATAGTATTGTTTGAAATGTGGTGCGTTGCACTCAACAAGGTACCCCTAGTGAAGGTGTTCTGCCATTTATACCGCCTAGCTAACCATCACAAGTCGTGGCTAAGGACGTGAACAAACCCCCGTCCTTGATGACGAGGGTCAATGGAAAGAAACATTCTTCTTTATCGACCAATCTGTTGTTGGAGCCAACTTTCCGCAAACGCTTATCTGGTGCGAAAGCATGGCTAAGGACGTGAACAAACCCCCGTCCTTGATGACGAGGAAACGAAGCTGTTAGCGGAGTGCGCTAACGCACAGCTTGTGCACCGGTCATATGGGAACGTTATGCTGCGGTTGGGAAGGATATTCGCGCACTGGCAATGGGAGAACATGCGTCCAGCCATAATCGCGCCGAATGGCAAGGGTAGGAATAGTATAAATGCATATGAATACTTAACCACTTGCGTACACATACATGTTCTAACATTGCGCATATGTTTGCAGAGATGAAGATGAAGAAAGTGCTTACCGCAGAGGAGATTGCGGCCATCTCATTCCGCAAGCAGAATGTTAATGAGCCGCTTGAGCAGGAGAAGACAGGTGAGAACGAGGTGCAAGCACCTGCCACCTCGGGCAACAAGCGCAAGGTTGCCGAAGCCACCCAAACCAAGCAGAAAAAGAAGAAGCCAACTCCCAAATAGATGGAGGACATGCGGAACGACAATTTTGTTCCCGTGGACTTGGCGTCTGCAGATCTACCTCCTCATATCACCGGTAAGCATCTCCTTTGTGTCGTAAACATCGTACGGTTAACTTCATGTGCTAACAAGTTACTGATTTGCAGAGCACATTGAGGAGACGCACCAGACGCTGCCGCAGGCAAATCCGGAACTGGAGGCTACCGCCATGTCCAGGGACAGGGCGATACACCTTGACTCTGATTCTATGCCAGTCCCACCGCCCGGTAGCTTCCGATTGGCAAACCTGGCGCAGCTCACCCAGTACTCCACCGAAAACGCCGCAGAGCAGTCTGTGTAACGACCCGTCAAAATCACTATTGACGCGGCACGTTAATCATTGATTCCACAGTCAGGTTTTGACCTCTATATGATACGTTTTGATAAAATATTGCATTCATTAAAATAAGTGACTTTCTAAACATAGAAAGTTATAAACATGTGGGTGAGTGCTTACGTATAAGTAAATCCCCAAAATACATAAGTTTTTATCATACAGTTTGACATCACAGTCAACTTATTTATTACACAACGCAATTTTTATTTCGAATGCAATAAACTTTATACAAAGCATGAGAGACTCCATGCATGCAACAAGTACATCACAGCGGAAGCAGTCTAAGGACCTGAGAATAAAACATGCTAAAAAGTCAACACGAATGTTGGTGAGTTATAGGTTTAATTGCTCGAGTCATAATTATATATAAAGATAGAACACAAGATTTCATCAAAAATTTATCAATAGATTCTACGTAACAGAGCACCCTGGTAACTAAACTTTAACGTTATAATAATAATTACCCCATTCATTTTAATACACGCAAACCAACGTGTCATAAACTCAAATAACATACGTCCGTTAAAAGGCTAGCGCTCTAGCTCGGACGGGGATGTCAAGCCCTATGGATCCATATATAATTATTCACGCCCACCAGTCCATATCCTATGTACTGGCAGCTGCTAGTTACCAAAGCTAAGGGATTTTTGGTTTAACTCAGTGTAGAATTTAGCATGTACTTGTGTCTTATTGCATTTAAAATAAATTGCATGTATTCTCAGCCCAAAAATATTTAAAGTATTTAAAAAGGGAGACTATAAACTCACAGTTCAATATTGAGACTCAATATTGTAGGCAAATTATGTAGACGTAATGATGGTAGACGACTGTATGGTTGGCCTTGGATTCAAGAACAATACCCCGAACAATACTCAATATTTCCTTAGCTTAAAGCGGTTTGAAACCCGAATTAAAAACACCCTCGTATACACCTTATTATTATTAAACTTAAATTATAATTAAAATTATAATTATAAATATAAATACAGATTATAGAAGAAGAAAAAAGAATGTGAAGAATCCGTCGAGAAAACAGGCTTATTTATATTACTTTTCCATTTACTGTAGCTCATGCGATCACATGAATTTTCAGTGTTTTTGCCATGCGATCGCATGGCCGCCTTATCCGTTTTTGTTTACTAGTTCGTCGACATCAAATAGAGGTTTACTGTAGCAAATAGTGTTACTGTAGCAAAAGTGTTTTCACTGTAGCAATTCACTGTAGCAAAGTCGTTTTCACTGTAGATACTGTTGCAAAGTTGTTTTCACTGTAGCAAATAGTATTTTACTGTAGCAAGTCGTTTTTACTGTAGCAAATAGTGTTTTACTTGTATATATATATATATATATATATATATATATATATATATATACACCGGTTTACATAATATTAAATCATATAGAGAATTGGTTTAAATTAGCTGAAATTTTCCGGGTCATCACAGTCTGCCTTTCTGCAACAAATCTTTCCGGCTGAGTTCCGCAATCAGCTAGCCGCACTGCTCTTTCACCAAGCGCTCAATGCCTTCGTCTAGAACGGCCTTGTGTTCTTTGGTATGTTTGCGGATCAGGCCCTCCGCTCCACCAATTTGTATCAAGTGGCCGTGCGGAAAGAAACAGAGTTGGGACTGCTGCAAGCGGGCGTTGACCAGGTCAAAAAAGACAGGGATGACGCCGAAGAAGCGCGCAAGGCAGTGGAGGTGACTGCGATGGAAACAAAGACCGCCCTGATTGAGGAAAGGAAGAAAAACCGCGAGTTGGTTGGGGCGGTTGATCAGGCGAAATGTGAAACGGAGCGCCTGCGACTGGAACTGGAGAGGGTGACAAGGGAGAAGGATGACGCGGTGACAGGTCGTGAGCTGGTAGAGGCGGACTTATCAAAGCTTCGCACCGCCCTTCCCACCATTGCGCAGAAGGTGATGGACTCGGGGCCCGTAACTGACAAATTTAACGCCTATGTTGATGCGGTGAAGGACCATGAAATCAACAAGGTGATGGTAGAGGTCATCAAAGGATGCGGTATGACACCACCGTACCCCGACATTGTTCAGAAGAACTTGAAGGAGGGTACGACCGTGGCGCTCCTTGAAGCGGAAGACACCATCGCAGCCATCCCAATCCCCCTAATTAATGCTTTTGCCGTGGACCCGAATATGTTGGTTGATGGGTTCCTCAAGGAGGAGTTTTAGGTTTTGTATGTAACCGTTTGCGCCGTAAGTCCTATGCTTAGGCAGGCAATTGTAGATACATTATTTGCGCCCTAAGTCCCTTGTTGGGCAGGCATGTGAAACAATGATTCTGTAATAACCTTAGTTGTAATATATGTTATTATGTTGTGCATGCGTTATGTATTAATTGTTTATATATCGCGAATCAAAACAAAGGGTGAACCGCATGCCTATGCGCATAGTTAACCAAAACTCATGCGCATACGCAGGTACTGCGTAAAATAAACCAACATTTTAGCAATTTTACCTTTAACAATTTAGACTCAAAAGCTACTGCGTTATTTCTTTGTCATTTGCTAGAGGTGCACTTTAGCTGTATGGTAAGAAACGCAACTAAAAACAAACCAATGCTTTTACACTTAAGAGTTCCTCAAGCAAACCAATGCGAGAGTAATTACGCACAAGCAAACCAATGCTTGTATTTTTAAGTCGACTTGGCAGCCATCTAGTCTGCGTGGCGCTTGGCTAGGGGAAAGTTGTAATGACCCGGACTTTTTCGATCAATTTATACTTATAAGATTAATATTTACATAAATTAAACCTTACCAACATGATAAGCAATCTAAATTGTTGAGATTTATATTTTTGAAAAGAGTTTTACACAACGTTTGACCGTCCAATTTGACCGATGATATCACGAACTATATAACATACGATAATTATACGTTTATGTATATATATGTATTTATATATATTTAACATGATCTAAGGATGTTTAACATCTCATTGGGTACTAATAACAATGAGTTATAAGTATATTTTGAAACTACTAACTTAAGTTTTCAAAACGATAACTATACGTAACGTTCTTCGACATAAATACTTATAACCTATAATACTTATACATGCATCATATAGATATGTATTTTATCACTTTTAAAGGGCTTACATACATAAAACAATATAAGTATATTTACAAAAGATAGCTATATTTGAATCCTCGTTCCGTTTTCTCAAAGATTTCTACACGTATATCTAGGGTATATGTACCCGTATCATACGCAGCTTCTAGATGTATTTACTATTGGTATATACCAATAAAAATCTGCTCCTTAGCAGCCTTAAATGATTAAGAAACATGTGGAACCAACCATTTGTCAAGTAGCATGAATTATTTAGCAAGAAAACAAAGTTAGGTATCTTTTTTTTCCTTTATAACCTAAAAACGTTTTTATGCATGCACACCATTTCTTCACCCCATTTTCTCATACTTACACTCCCATTTCTCTCTCAAAATACTCTTAACTTCATACTTGATCATCTCCAAGCATTTTCCCCATCATTTAGCTTCAAAAACAACCCTTAATCATCATAAGAAAAACCATACAAGAACACTTCAATAATCCTTTCAAGAATACAAGTTTACTTCCAACCTTTCAATCCCACTCCACCAATCTTTTATCCCAAGATTATTTATTATATTTTCCAGTAGCCTTGTCCAAGTAACTTGAGGTAGTAACCTTGTTCATAATTTTATTCGATTCATATTTATATAGCTATCTTATTTTGTGATATAAAATTTTAATAACAAGAACATAGTTTGAATGATTTCAAACTTGTTTGCAAACTAAATAGATCCTTCTAACTTAACTTTTAAAACACTTCAAGACCTGTAATATATCATAATGATATGCTAACTTAACAAGATACAACTTGTTTTTACAAAGAACACCTTAAAACTGAATCTACGGTGTCGGAGTGTAACCGGGGGCTGTTTTGGGTTGGATAATTAAAAACTATTTTGAACTTTGAATTGGAGGCTTATTTTCTGGAAAATTGATATTTACTATGAATATGTTAACACATAAAAATTTCATGATTTAACTCAAAGTATAAGTATTTTTAGAAAAATAATCATTTAAGGTTGTTTACATGATGGAAAATGATCAACTCCATAAGTTTCACTAAAGTTTGACCTATGACCTGTGATTTCGAATACAAACTAAGGTATTTACAGTTCATAGTCTTAAAGAGGGACTCGATCCAAGGAAGTGGCAAGTTGAATCAACGAAAACGGAGTTGTAACGAAGAAACTATGACCAAAACGAGATCGGATATCTAAGACTAGTTTAGCTACGAAAATAATTGGAGAAAATTAAATAAATCACATCTTTTTAAAATAACATGATATTTTATATATATGTACTCATAATTTAATTTTATATGGTTCAGGATCACCCGTAAACAATACGAGAAGATTAATCATAAGATCCCATGATTGTACGCAACACGTCATTTGACAACACCGGTACTTTATGTACGCAACACGTCATTTGACAACACCGGTACCGTGGGTCAAGATTAATCTCGACCAATACATATACGATGGGGGTTTTTATTTATTTCATTGGGGGTTTATTAAACACCTAAAAATGAACCATTAAAATTGAATTACTAACATCGGACTGCTAACTACGGACTAAGAAATTATTAAAACTATTAAAAGTATAAAAAGTATATATATGTGACGATTGTTTAAAATAGAAATATATTGATAAACTATATATGGATAGGTTCGTAATATCAATCGGAGACCAAGTCGGAATTACATATCTTCAAGACGAAAGTGAGTATATAGTCCCACTTTTAAACTCTAAGTATTTCGGGATGAGAATACATGTATTTTATGTTTTACGTTATGGACACAAGTAACTGAAAAATATATTCTACGTTGAGTTGTACCACTGGCATACTTCCCTGTAGCTTGGTAACTGTTATTTACAGCGGTATTGTAAACGCGAATCCTGTTGATAGATCTATCGGGCCTGACAACCCCAACCGGACTGGACGACCAGTATTCAACGGTTGCACAGTACTTCGTTTTGTGACTACACTTGGTACGGTGTAGTAAGATTTCATAATAAAGGGAATATGCGACGTGATTAAATGTTAAGTATGGTTACCAAGTGCTCAACCACTTAGAATATTTTTATTAAAATGTTTATATATGAAATCTTGTGGTCTATATTTATATCGCTGTCGGCATTAAACCTATATCTCACCAACTTTATGTTGACGTTTTAAACATGTCTATTCTCAGGTGATAATTAGAAGCTTCCGCTGCAACATGTTGAATTTAAACAAGATCTTGAGTATGCATATTTGTGTCAAAAATAAAACTGCATATCGGAGGATTTGTAATGTAAAATATGCTAGAAATCGTATTGTTATCATCACATGTAAAGTTTGTAAGTCTAAGATTATCGCTAAACGATAATCATCTTTATTTTATCTAAAGCTTGTATCAAAATAAGAATTATGGTTTGTAATGTAAAATATATGCAGTTGTTCTTTTAAAAAAATGTCGCATATAGAGGTCAATACCTCGCAATGAAATCATACGTTATCTAACACGTTCTTATGGTTAAGGACGGGTTATGACATGTGGTATCAGAGCGGTGGTCTTAGCGAACCAGGTTTGCATTAGTGTGTCTAACTGATAAGTCGTTAGGATACATTAGTAAGTCTGGACTTTGACCGGGTCTGATTTAAAAACTATTGCTTATCATTGTTGGTTAAAATTTATATGTAAATATTATGTAGTACTAATGGGTTAGTTGTTGTGTGATAGATGTCAGGCTCAAAACTTGTCATCACATTCAGCGACTCCGAACCAGAATCTTCAGATGGTGTTCCAGTCATTAACCTATCCGATGACGAAAATAATATCTTTGGGGAAGACTCACAAATTCCGGATGAACCGACTATAGAGAACCCGGAAAGTGAACCCGAGGAGGAAAGTGAACCCGAGGAGGAAAGTGAACCCGAGGAGGAAAGTGAACCCGAGGAGGAAAGTGAACCCGAGGAAGAAATACAGGAAATTACAAAAGAAGAGTTCGAACTAGGAAAGAAACGAAAGGCTAATGAATTAGAAAATTCAAATCCTGAGTTTAATAAGGATGATGTGGCACCAACTCCACTAGACACTACCACCCCTATTCCCGCTATTCCTATTCGTTCTATCCCGGAATCCAGTTCTTCAGTCCCACAGCCAAAATATAGGCAGACAGCCAGGATAAGCGTTAAGCGATTCTTTGAACCTAAACGTCCTAGAAAATAGACCAAACGATGCGCTGCCGTATTAAACCATGGGATCATATAATGTTTTGTATAATATTATTAGTGTGGTTTGCTTAATGTTCGATGTAAGATAAGCATATGTAAAATAGTGAAGTGTGAAATGCAATAATTTTCCATGGTTAAGTATTATTTAGATGGTAGTAATTGATTCTGTACTAAGCTATTAAGTATGGACATTAACGGGTAGGTACTACCCTAGATATAATTATAAAACGCTAATAAGAAGAAAAGGCTTTTATAATAATACCTGGTTCATATTATTAATAAGCTATAATGTACTGTAAATATACACTACATCTATAATATTCCATGTGAATAATTATTTTCTTTTCATTCTTATAGAAGAATATGGCGCGATTGAACCGAATGACGGAACAAGAAATCCAGGAACTCATCAATCAGCGAGTGAACGACAGAATGTTATGGGTTGAGGCTGCAAGAGGTGCTGCAGTTAACCCAAATCCTCGTGTGGGGTGCACTTACAAAACTTTTCAAGCTTGCAAGCCCTCATCATTCAGTGGAACAGAAGGACCGATCGGTTTAACCCGGTGGATAGAAAAGATGGAAACTGTGTTCAAAATCAGTGGTTGTGTTGAAAAGGACATGACCAAATACGCATCGTGCACTTTACAAGATAGTGCACTCACGTGGTGGAAAAATTATGTGAAGGCTGTAGGAGGAGATGTAGCTTATGATACTCCGTGGGAAGAATTCAAAACAATGTTAATCAACGAATATTGTCCAAGGAACGAGGTTAGGAAGTTGGAAGATGAGTTACAAAGTCTGAAGGTTATTGGTACTAAAATCACCAACTACAATCAGCGATTCATGGAATTAGTTTTGCTATGTCCTGAATTGGTTCCAACCGAAGAACGGAAGATTGAAATGTACAAAGATGGTTTGCCCAAAAAGGTCAAGGCAAATGTTACAGCATCGAAACCTAAGACAATTCATGAAGCTATAACCATGGCAAACGAGCTAATGGATCAGGTCATCATGGATAAGAAAGTATCCAATACTGATGTGAAGGTATCAGGTAACAAAAGAAAGTGGAATGGAAATTATGATCGAGGTAACCAACAACAATCTTTTAAGAAACAAGAAAACACGCAAGGTACGGGTAGTGGTTTAAGCTTTGGTTATAAAGGACAAAATCCTTTATGCAACCGATGCCACAAACATCACTCTGGTTACTGTAATGTGGTATGCAACAAATGTAATCGAAAGGGTCATCTTGCTGAAGATTGTAGGGCTCTCGTTACAAATACAAATGGTACCAAGACTCCTGCCACCAATGCAAATAGAACTGCTTTGGCTACCATTACTTGTTTTGGGTGTGGAAAACAAGGTCACTATAAGAGCCAGTGCCCGAATCCAGAGAAGAATATCGGACCTGCACGTGGAAGAGCATTTGTTATTAATGCTAGAGAGGCATGTGAAGACCCGGAGCTTGTTACGGGTACGTTTACCATTAATAACTTATCCGCATCTATTATATTTGATACTGGTGCTGGTGCTGATAGAAGTTACGTGTGTAGAGACTTTCACGCTAAATTGAATTGTTCATCATTACCTCTCGATGCTAAGTACATGATTGAGTTAGCTAATGGTAAACTAATTAAAGCCGATAAAATTTGCTGTGATTGTAAAATAAATTTAGCCGGAGAAACGTTTAAAATTGACTTGATACCCGTAGAATTAGGAAGTTTTGATGTAATAGTCGGCATGGACTGGATGTCCAAAATAGGAGCTGAAGTTGTGTGCGCCAAGAAGGCAATTCGCATTCCTCGTAAGGATAAAACGCCAGTAATGATTTATGGAGAGAAGGGTAACTCAAAGCTAAAACTCATTAGTTATTTGAAAGCTCAAAAGTGCTTGAAGAAAGGGTGCTATGCTATCTTAGCACATGTTAATAAAGTCGAAACAAAGGAAAAAGTGAAGAGCATCAATGACGTGCCTGTGGCAAGAGATTTTCCTGAAGTCTTTCCGGAAAAGTTGCCGGGATTACCTCCATTTAGATCTGTAGAATTTCAAATAGATTTAGTACCAGGAGCAGCACCAGTGGCTCGTGCTCCATATAGACTTGCACCGTCCGAGTTAAAAGAACTTCAGAGTCAGTTAAAAGAATTACTGGATCATGGATTCATACGACCAAGTACTTCACCGTGGGGAGCTCCGATTCTATTTGTTAAAAAGAAAGATGGATCTTTTAGGATGTGTATAGATTATCGTGAATTAAATAAGTTAACTATCAAGAATCGGTATCCACTACCGAGAATTGACGACTTATTTGATCAACTCCAAGGATCATGTGTGTACTCAAAAATTGACTTAAGGTCGGGCTATCATCAATTACGTGTCAAAGAAGAGGACATTCCGAAAACTGCTTTTCGGACACGTTATGGTCATTACGAATTTTTGGTCATGCCGTTTGGGTTGACAAATGCGCCAGCTGTATTCATGGACCTCATGAATCGAGTTTGTAGTCCATATTTAGATAAGTTTGTTATCGTTTTCATTGATGATATTCTTATCTATTCCAAGAGTGAGCAAGAGCATGAGCAGCATTTAAGGTTGATATTAGAGTTGTTGAGAAAAGAACAGCTATACGCTAAATTTTCTAAGTGTGCTTTCTGGTTGAAAGAAGTGCAATTTCTTGGCCACGTTGTTAGTAGCAAAGGAATTCAGGTTGATCCAGCAAAAATTGAAGCCATTGAAAAATGGGAGACTCCTAAAACACCAATGCAGATACGCCAATTTTTGGGTTTAGCCGGTTATTATAGAAGGTTTATTCAAGATTTTTCCCGAATAGCTAAGCCGTTGACAGCATTAACGCAAAAAGGGAAGAAATACGAATGGACCTCGGAGCAGGAGAACGCATTTCAATTACTGAAGAAGAAGTTAACTACGGCGCCTATTTTATCGTTACCTGAAGGGAACGATGATTTTGAAATATATTGTGACGCTTCGCGACAAGGTTTTGGTTGTGTTCTTATGCAACGAAAGAAAGTTATTGCATACGCATCCCGACAATTAAAGATTCACGAGCGGAATTATACGACGCATGATCTAGAACTGGGAGCAGTCGTGTTTGCATTGAAGATATGGAGACACTACTTGTATGGGGTTAAATGCACTGTGTTTACTGATCATAAAAGCCTTCAACATATTTTCGATCAAAAACAGCTGAACATGAGGCAACGTAGGTGGGTTGAGTTAATAAATGACTATGATTGTGAAATTCGTTATCATCCCGGGAAAGCGAACGTGGTGGCCGACGCTCTAAGCAGAAAGGAACGAGAACCAATTCGAGTACGAGCGATGAACATAAAAATTCGCATGAATCTCAACTCACAAATCAAAGAAGTTCAACGAGAAGCACTTACTAAAGAAAATATAGGAAATGAAATAATGAAGAAGTATGAGAAGCAACTCGTTATGCGGGAAGATGGAATTCGATATTTTGCAAATCGTATTTGGGTACCGAAGTTGGGTGGATTAAGGAAGTTGATATTGAACGAGGCACATAAGACAAGATATTCGATACATCCTGGAGTTGGAAAGATGTACCAAGATCTTAAGACGCATTATTGGTGGCCTAATTTGAAGACAGACGTTGCAACATATGTTGGGGAATGTTTAACTTGTTCCAAAGTCAAAGCAGAACACCAGAAGCCGTCAGGGTTACTTCAACAACCAGAAATTCCAGAATGGAAATGGGACGGTATTACCATGGATTTCATCACGAAGTTACCAAAGACTGCCTGGGGATACGACACCATTTGGGTAATTGTTGATCGTCTTACCAAATCTGCACATTTCTTGCCTATAAAGGAAACAGATAGAATGGAGAAATTATTACGATTATATATAAAGGAAATAGTTTCAAGGCATGGAATACCTATTTCCATTATATCTGATCGTGATAGTAGATTTACCTCAAAGTTCTGGCAATCACTACAGGAGGCACTAGGAACTCGTTTGGATATGAGTACCGCATATCATCCGCAAACGGACGGGCAGAGTGAAAGAACAATTCAGACTCTTGAAGACATGCTCAGGGCATGTGTGATCGATTTTGGAAACGGATGGGATAAGTATCTACCATTAGCAGAATTCTCGTATAATAATAGTTATCATGCGAGCATTAAAGCTGCACCATTCGAAGCATTGTACGGAAGGAAGTGTAGATCTCCTATCTGTTGGAATGAAGTAGGAGATCGACAATTAACTGGTCCCGAGATCATACATGAAACTACTGAAAAGATAGTACAAATCAAGGAGAGATTGAAAACAGCCCGTAGTCGCCAAAAGAGCTACGCCGATGTCTGAAGGAAACCATTAGAGTTTCAGATCGGTGACATGGTTATGCTAAAGGTGTCACCTTGGAAAGGTGTAATACGTTTCGGTAAAAGAGGTAAACTGAACCCAAGATATGTAGGCCCGTTCAAGATCATCGAACGCATTGGACCGGTAGCTTATCGACTCGAGTTACCGCAACAACTCGCCGGAGTACATAATACATTTCACGTCTCGAACCTTAAGAAGTGTCTTGCAAAGGAAGACCTCACCATTCCTCTTGAAGAAATTCAAGTTGACGAGAAACTACAATTCATAGAAAAACCAATCGAGATCATGGATCGTGAAGTTAAACGGCTCAAGCAGAGCAACATACCGATCGTTAAAGTTCGTTGGAATGCACGAAGAGGTCCCGAGTTTACTTGGGAGCGAGAGGATCAAATGAAACAAAAATACCCGCATTTGTTTCCCGATGATGCAAAATAGGTACGATTTTAAAATTTCGGGACGAAATTTATTTAACGGGTAGGTACTGTAATGACCCGGACTTTTTCGATCAATTTATACTTATAAGATTAATATTTACATAAATTAAACCTTACCAACATGATAAGCAATCTAAATTGTTGAGATTTATGTTTTTGAAAAGAGTTTTACACAACGTTTGACCGTCCAATTTGACCGATGATATCACGAACTATATAACATACGATAATTATACGTTTATGTATATATATGTATTTATATATATTTAACATGATCTAAGGATGTTTAACATCTCATTGGGTACTAATAACAATGAGTTATAAGTATATTTTGAAACTACTAACTTAAGTTTTCAAAACGATAACTATACGTAACGTTCTTCGACATAAATACTTATAACCTATAATACTTATACATGCATCGTATAGATATGTATTTTATCACTTTTAAAGGGCTTACATACATAAAAAAATATAAGTATATTTACAAAAGATAGCTATATTTGAATCCTCGTTCCGTTTTCTCAAAGATTTCTACACGTATATCTAGGGTATATGTACCCGTATCATACGCAGCTTCTAGATGTATTTACTATTGGTATATACCAATAAAAATCTGCTCCTTAGCAGCCTTAAATGATTAAGAAACATGTGGAACCAACCATTTATCAAGTAGCATGAATTATTTAGCAAGAAAACAAAGTTAGGTATCTTTTTTTTCCTTTATAACCTAAAAACGTTTTTATGCATGCACACCATTTCTTCACCCCATTTTCTCATACTTACACTCCCATTTCTCTCTCAAAATACTCTTAACTTCATACTTGATCATCTCCAAGCATTTTCCCCATCATTTAGCTTCAAAAACAACCCTTAATCATCATAAGAAAAACCATACAAGAACACTTCAATAATCCTTTCAAGAATACAAGTTTACTTCCAACCTTTCAATCCCACTCCACCAATCTTTTATCCCAAGATTATTTATTATATTTTCCAGTAGCCTTGTCCAAGTAACTTGAGGTAGTAACCTTGTTCATAATTTTATTCGATTCATATTTATATAGCTATCTTATTTTGTGATATAAAATTTTAATAACAAGAACATAGTTTGAATGATTTCAAACTTGTTTGCAAACTAAATAGATCCTTCTAACTTAACTTTTAAAACACTTCAAGACCTGTAATATATCATAATGATATGCTAACTTAACAAGATACAACTTGTTTTTACAAAGAACACCTTAAAACTGAATCTACGGTGTCGGAGTGTAACCGGGGGCTGTTTTGGGTTGGATAATTAAAAACTATTTTGAACTTTGAATTGGAGGCTTATTTTCTGGAAAATTGATATTTACTATGAATATGTTAACACATAAAAATTTCATGATTTAACTCAAAGTATAAGTATTTTTAGAAAAATAATCATTTAAGGTTGTTTACATGATGGAAAATGATCAACTCCATAAGTTTCACTAAAGTTTGACCTATGACCTGTGATTTCGAATACAAACTAAGGTATTTACAGTTCATAGTCTTAAAGAGGTACTCGATCCAAGGAAGTGGCAAGTTGAATCAACGAAAACGGAGTTGTAACGAAGAAACTATGACCAAAACGAGATCGGATATCTAAGACTAGTTTAGCTACGAAAATAATTGGAGAAAATTAAATAAATCACATCTTTTTAAAATAACATGATATTTTATATATATGTACTCATAATTTAATTTTATATGGTTCAGGATCACCCGTAAACAATACGAGAAGATTAATCATAAGATCCCATGATTGTACGCAACACGTCATTTGACAACACCGGTACTTTATGTACGCAACACGTCATTTGACAACACCGGTACCGTGGGTCAAGATTAATCTCGACCAATACATATACGATGGGGGTTTTTATTTATTTCATTGGGGGTTTATTAAACACCTAAAAATGAACCATTAAAATTGAATTACTAACATCGGACTGCTAACTACGGACTAAGAAATTATTAAAACTATTAAAAGTATAAAAAGTATATATATGTGACGATTGTTTAAAATAGAAATATATTGATAAACTATATATGGATAGGTTCGTAATATCAATCGGAGACCAAGTCGGAATTACATATCTTCAAGACGAAAGTGAGTATATAGTCCCACTTTTAAACTCTAAGTATTTCGGGATGAGAATACATGTATTTTATGTTTTACGTTATGGACACAAGTAACTGAAAAATATATTCTACGTTGAGTTGTACCACTGGCATACTTCCCTGTAGCTTGGTAACTGTTATTTACAGCGGTATTGTAAACGCGAATCCTGTTGATAGATCTATCGGGCCTGACAACCCCAACCGGACTGGACGACCAGTATTCAACGGTTGCACAGTACTTCGTTTTGTGACTACACTTGGTACGGTGTAGTAAGATTTCATAATAAAGGGAATATGCGACGTGATTAAATGTTAAGTATGGTTACCAAGTGCTCAACCACTTAGAATATTTTTATTAAAATGTTTATATATGAAATCTTGTGGTCTATATTTATATCGCTGCCGGCATTAAACCTATATCTCACCAACTTTATGTTGACGTTTTAAACATGTCTATTCTCAGGTGATAATTAGAAGCTTCCGCTGCAACATGTTGAATTTAAACAAGATCTTGAGTATGCATATTTGTGTCAAAAATAAAACTGCATATCGGAGGATTTGTAATGTAAAATATGCTAGAAATCGTATTGTTATCATCACATGTAAAGTTTGTAAGTCTAAGATTATCGCTAAACGATAATCATCTTTATTTTGTCTAAAGCTTGTATCAAAATAAGAATTATGGTTTGTAATGTAAAATATATGCAGTTGTTCTTTTAAAAAAATGTCGCATATAGAGGTCAATACCTCGCAATGAAATCATACGTTATCTAACACGTTCTTATGGTTAAGGACGGGTTATGACAAAAGCCAATTCCCTTCACCTGCCGTTAATATCTAGCCTTGTAACCAAACAGGCTTCTGCCGCATGGGGGCTCGAGGACACCCCTTTAGTAGGCAGGAAACGCATACAAAAAAGAGAGAAATACACATAAAAAGTATGCGCGAGTAAATATTTTAATTGGAATTAATCATGATTACAACCGCGACACATCCAAACGAACGGAAAATACATAGAAAAAATAATGTGCTAAAATAAAATGGAGTGATCAGGTCCATCCAGCTACATATAACACTTTTTCAACAACGTCGCGTGTCAAGTGCGTTTCACAGGTTTTCCTTCTAATGTCTCGATATGGTATGCCCAGGTGTTGCTTGCTTTTGCTACCTTGTATGGACCTTCCCAACGAGGGCCCAATTTCCCAGTATCCTCCGCATGGTGCGGGGGCGCACGCGCTGATTGTAGTACTTTGCAATTTTCTGCTTATTATTGGCTTCGTTTACCGCCACAGAGAGTCTGCGTTCTTCAAGCAGATTAAGATTTTCCCGCAAATCTTCTGAGTTATTTTGCTCGTCAAAATTCTATATGCGGAACGTTGGCACCCCAATTTCTGCGGGTACAACAGCTTCTGATCCATAGACCAAACTGAACGGAGTCTCACCAGTGCTTGCTTTGGGTGTTGTTCTATACGCCCACAAAACTTTTGGTAGTTCGTCCACCCAACCAATGCGACCATGACCCAATCTAGCTTTGATTCCAGCTACTATATCCCGGTTGGTGACTTCGCATTGGCCATTCGCCTGCGGATGCGCAACGGAAGTAAAAGTTTGCTTAATATTAAGCTCCGCGCACCAACTACGAAAAGGATCCCCCGCAAACTGTGTACCGTTATCACTAACGATTTCATTTGGTATGTCGAATCGACAGACAATGTCTTCCCATACAAAATTTCGCACCCTTTTTCCTGAAATTGTTGCCAGCGGTCTTGCTTCAACCCACTTCGTGAAATAGTCGATTGCAACAATTAAGAATTTGATATTTCCTCGGCCTTTTGGAAATGGTCCAACTATGTCAATTGCCCATTTGCAGAATGACCATGGTGAGGAGACTGGTATCATTGGATGCGCAGGTGCCCTGCTGATAGGTGCATGTATTTGGCAAGATTCGCATTACTTAACTATTCGCGTGGTATCTGCGTACATAGTGGGCCAATAATAACCTAGCCGCATAATTTTTGACACAATAGACCTGTGCCCCGAATGAAGAGTGCATGCACCTTCATGCACCTCGCGTATAACCTCTTCTGCCTCTTTCGGACCAATGCACCTTAAGTGCGGCCCTAAATAATTTTTTCGATATAGGACGTCACCCTCAAGGGCGTACAGTGGTGCCTTGGTGCGGACTTTCTTTGCGTCAAGGGAATCCGCATGTGAGGTGCTGTCCCGCAGGAAAACAATGATAGGTGTCATCCATGTTGAGCTGGATTCCTCAACAGGTGCCACTAAAGGCATCCTAACAATGGACTTCGCATGCAGTTCTTCTATAAGAACTTTCTTCCCAGATGATCAAAGGCCAAAGCAGCCAATTTGCTAAGCGCATCCGCCTTCTTATATTGTCCCCGCATGACGTGGGAGATTTGAAAAGCCTCAAACTGGTCAGCGAGGTTATGAACAAGTGATAAATACTGCTGCATGGCTATGTCATGCACTTCGAAGTCTCCGCTGACTTGACTGCATACCAGCTTTGAATCCACATAAGCGTGCAAAATTTTAACATTTAACTTATGCGCAATACGCATACCTGCTAACAAAGCCTCATATTCTGCTTCGTTGTTCGTAACAGCAAAATTAAATCGCAGCGCATATGTATGCTCTTCACCATCTGGGCCAGTTAAAATTACACCTGCGCCCGCGCTGGCTGCGCTGCAGGCACCATCGGTGTATAATTCCCATGATGACAAAGGTGGCACAAGCGTATCCTGATGCTCTGCCGATGCCTCAACATCCGCAGGTAACTCTGCTAGGTAATCCGCAAGTATTTGACCCTTAACCGCACTGCGCGAAGAAAAATTTATTTCATGTTCTCCTAACTCAACTGCCCATTTAGCCATTCGGCCAGAAATCTCAGGCTTGTATAACACCTGAAAGAAAAATGATTGCGTTAGTCAATGCGGTAACCCCGGACATTGCCACAAATTAGGCATGTACCAACCTGCTTGATCGGTTGTGAAAGGACCCGTCCTAATCCATCCGGAAAAAGTCCATATCGATTACAAACGATTCACAATAGTTGATTACATCACGAGGTACTTGACCTCTATATGATACATTTTACAAACATTGCATTCGTTTTTAAAAGACAAACTTTCATTTACATTGAAAGTTGACGGCATGCATACCATTTCATAATATATTTAAACTATAAATGACTTAATAATAATCTTGATGAACTCAACGACTCGAATGCAACGTCTTTTGAAATATGTCATGAATGACTCCAAATAATGTCTCTAAAATGAGCAAATGCACAGTGGAAGATTTCTTTCATACCTGAGAATAAACATGCTTTAAAGTGTCAACCAAAACGTTAGTGAGTTCATTAGTTTAACATAAATAATCATTTCCATCATTTTAATAGACCACAAGATTTTCATTTCTAATAAACATACGTCCCATACATAGAGACAAAAATATCATTCATATGGACTGAACACCTGGTAACCGACATTCACAATATGCATATTAGAATATCCCCATCATTCCGGGATCCTCCTTTGGACATGATATAAATTTCAAAGTACTAAAGCATCCGGTACTTTGGATGGGGCTTGTTGGGCCCGATAGATCTATCTTTAGAGTTCGCGTCAATTAGGGTGTCTGTTCCCTAATTCTTAGATTACCAGACTAAAAGGGGCATATTCGATTTCGATCATTCAACCATATAATGTAGTTTCAATTACTTGTGTCTATTTCGTAAAACAGTTATAAAAACAACGCATGTATTCTCAGTCCCAAAAATATATATTGCAAAAACAATTAAAAAGGGAGTAATGAAACTCACAATACTGTATTTTGTAGTAAAAATACATATGACGATATTGAACAACTGAACAATGCAGGGTTGGCCTCGGATTCACGAACCTATATCCAGTATATATATATTAACACCAAATAGTATCGAACAAATTTATATATAAATGTTATTTTAACAAATTATGTGTTTCATTAATAACTTAATTAAATATATTTATTTATATATATATATATACTAGATAGATAATTTGTATTTATAATAAAATATCAATGTAGTTAAGTTATATATACTAAATATATTTTCCTTATATATATAACGTTTATTTAGTAAATTAATAATAATAACTTAATAGTGATACTGAAAATACTAATTTTTATAATAATAATAATAATAATAATAATAATAATAATAATAATAATAATAATAATAATAATGTTAATACTAATAATAATAATCTTGATGGTAATAATAATAATGTATTTATTGTAATTATATTAAATTTACATATATATGATAATCATACATATAGTTAATCTATGATCATGACTTAGTTATTTATTATTTTTAACCTACATACAAAATTATATTTTAATTGAGATTTATAATAACTTATATCATAATTGTATTTTACTAACTTCTCATCTATATAAACATCATAATACTTTCTTGAGGATAATAATAATTACCATGGTAATAATATTAATACTAATAATAATAATAATAATAATAATAATAATAATAATAATAAAAATAATAATAATAATAATAATAATAATAATAATAATAATAATAATAATAATAATAATAATAATAATAATAAATGAAATAAATACCTTAAGGAGGAAAAGCTTAAAAAAAAAATAAGCTGCTGCGAATGGGACTCGAACCTAGGACCTCTGGCTTAACCATCACAACACCAAACCATTACGCTGTTGATACATTTCTGATTAAGTTTGCTACATAAATATATATGAGCCGTATATGTCTGTTTCCTTTTCTTCTTCTCTTTCACTTAAATTCAATCGATCCAACCTCATTTACTTTCTTTCTTTTTTATACGTATATCATATATACAAACCCTAACATGCATCGGTCCATTTTTTGGTCGGCCCAACAGAAAAGCTAATTGGGTCACGGCCCAATAAATAATTACTTAAGCCCCATCTGACTTGAATAACTAATTCTTGCTGGGAAAAAAAATGACTGCACGAGGTGGGAATCGAACTCAGGACCCTTCGTTTAACACACTACATGCCTAACCCTTTCACTGACTGTTATTATCTGATTTTACTACCACCTCATTTTCTTTTAACCCATATTTTCCTGTTGTCATCTTCTTCTAATCCTCATCTTATTTGCTTTAAACGTCATCACATCATCTTACATCATACAACATCATCATCAAATTATCATACTTATACCATCATCATCATCATTCGCTGTTTATACAAGGGAAGAAAAAAAAACACGCAAACCCCACTAATTTGTTTACCCCATTAGTTATATTGCCTAGCTTGTATTCTAAACCCCACTAACCTAACAATATAATAAGTGTCGGCCATAAAAATAGACACTAGTAGTAATTTATAGTAATAACCATCACCTTTTCATGATCATCAATATCATTAACCTGCCCAATTATTTAATCGCCACTCCTCTTTTTTAATAAGGAATTTCCCCCACTTCACTTTAGATAATCAACCATTTATTCATCTAATTCGAATTTTCTTTGAATAACAACGATAGCAGTAGCATTAAGAATTGTTTGGAGTTGGTGAATTGGTGAACAAAGCAGAAAGTTGCAAGAGGGTTTCGGTTTCAAAACAAAAGAAAAGAAACAACACGAGCAGTCTTAAACGGGTAGTAATGATAGGTGATGAAGTAGTGGCGTTCTTGGAAGTGTTGTGGCGTATGGTGACTGTTAGAACCGTGGTGGTGGACGGTGATATTGTAGTGTTTATGAAGCAAGAATGAAATAATAATCGGGCTTGTATGCGTGTGATGTTGGTGATGATTGTTGCTCACGAAGAAAAAAACAGAAGAGAAAGAGAGAATGAGAACGAGGGAGGTGGTTTGCATAATAACGAAGAAGAGGAGGGTGGAAAAAAATAGAGTAACAGTAGTAAACAAACTAGCAGAAGTAAACACGACAGTTATAGTGGAATACCAAACGAGTGGTGAAGGAAAGTTGTGGGTCTTGGTTCTTGGTTTAAGTTGGTGGTGGTATTCGATGATGAGGTGTTCTTGAGTTGTCGAGAAGAAAGCAAAACCGAAAGCAAGGGGATGCGTTGGATTGTGTTTGATATATTGGCTCAACATTATAATATGTGTGTCTTGGTTACAAGATGGTGAGGGTGAAAAGTTGATTGAATCTACTAGTATTATAGTACGATTGTTTGTCTTATAGTTTGATTGCTTCATCAAGAATTATTCGATTAGGAGAAGGAGAAATGAAAAACTAAAAGTAGAGTGTGACCTTAACCAGATTTTGTTTGTATTAGTGAATTTGATTGTTAACATCTAGCAAGATCAAAGACAAGAAGAATCGTTTGGTAAAAAGAAATATATAGATAATGAAATTTAACTCATTCGTACGATTCTGATATCCATATCTAACATGAAACCAAAAATCGAGCTGTAAAGTATGAGAAGGAAAAAAAAATAAAGCAGATAGGAGAAAAAGGGGATTGTGTTATTAGTCATTTTAATCCTCATATTTACTTTTTATTAATATTAATAATAGTATACTAATTAATAACAATTACATTAATAATAATAATGATAATATTATTAATAATAACAAATACTCATAATAATAATAGATCTAATAATAATAATAATAATAATAATAATAATAATAATAATAATAATAATAATAATAATAATAATAATAATAATAATAATAATAATAAGTTATCTCTTAATATTAATAACAATAAAAAAAATAAAAAAATAATTTTATTAATAATGATAATGATAAAATAGAACAATAACAATAATGTCAATACTAAATAATAATATTTTTTTTAATATAATAAAATAATATTACCACATAACTATTTAAATGCATTATTATAAATCTCTATATGTATATGTATATATACATATTATTTACAATTTACCTATTTTTTAAAAAATTAATTGTTCGTGAATCGTCGGGAATAGTAGAGGGTGAGTTGAATGTATGAAATAGTTCAAAGTTTTAAGACTCAATCATTACATACTTTGCTTATTGTATCGAAATCAAATAAGATTCAGGTTTAAATTTGGTCGGAAATTCCCGGGTCGTCACAGTACCTACCCGTTAAAGAAATGTCGTCTCGAAATTTGAGTGTGGTTGTCATGGTTAACAATAAATATGTTTTCATGACGAATATGAGTTGATAAAATAGAGTTTTATCATTATTGAGTAATATAGATAAAACAATTAGATTATTCGAAGAGTACGAATGAAACTATCGTAAGAGAGGTCCCAACGGCTCAATTTTTAGCCGTTAGTAAAATAAAACTAAAAAAAAAATCCTAACGACTATCCCAACGGCCACTTTTATACTATATAAATACCAACCATATACATCATTTTATACACTCAAACATATATTTCTTTTATATTTCCACCTTTCTCAAAATCAAAATCAAACACTCCCAAACTGTAAAATGTTAACACTTCCCCCAATGATTGTTTCATTCGATGTTCATTACGGAGGTGATTTCCGTAATCAAATGAAGGAATATAAGTGGGGCGACAGTATTTCGTTTGAAGATATCGACATTCGTGATGTTGGTTTACAAGACTTGCTATCATTTCTGAAGGAAAAAGTTCCGTGTGAATTCACGTCTGTGTTCTTTTATAAAGACAATTATGATGCAGATTGTAGGGAAAGTTTTCTGTGTACCGATGATCAATGGTACTTTATAAAAGATACCATTGAAGATCGCGGTAAACGCATTTCTTTGTATGCGGTTCTTGAAGATGAAGAGACGTTGGGTTATCGTTACCTCGATGAATCAGCTGAAGCAGCAGTTGAGGCATCAAGAGAAATACCGATGTCTCCAGAGTACCTCACGGATGGTGAAATGACTGGTGAACGCTACTTTGTAGATGACAATTAACGACGACGAGTAGTTTGATTGTGTTATTAGTCATTTTAATCCTCATATTTACTTTTTATTAATATTAATAATAGTATACTAATTAATAACAATTACATTAATAATAATAATGATAATATTATTAATAATAACAAATACTCATAATAATAATAATAGATCTAATAATAATATTAATAATAATAATATTAATAATAATAATAATAAGTTATCTCTTAATATTAATAACAATAAAAAAAATAAAAAAATAATTTTATTAATAATGATAATGATAAAATAGAACAATAACAATAATGTCAATACTAAATAATAATATTCTTTTTAATATAATAAAATAATATTACCACATAACTATTTAAATGCATTATTATAAATTTCTATATGTATATATACATATTATTTACAATTTACCTATTTTTAAAAAAAATTAATTGTTCGTGAATCGTCGGGAATAGTAGAGGGTAAGTTGAATGTATGAAATAGTTCAAAGTTTTAAGACTCAATCATTACATACTTTGCTTATTGTATCGAAATCAAATAAGATTCAGGTTTAAATTTGGTCGGAAATTCCCAGGTCGTCACAGGTTGATCAGTTAGAACCACAATTAGATGTGCTTGAAAGTACCGGCGCAAACGCCGCGCCGTGTGGACTAGCGCATATACCAGCTTTTCTATTGGTGAATAGTTTACTTCGCTTGATGTCAGCGTCTTGCTTACGAAGTAGACCGGCATATGCGTCTGAGAAAACCTCAGCGTTATATTTCTGCCAAATAAATAATGCATGTAAATAAGTGGATTACCTTTCCACGATCTACGATAAGAGCCGAGCTGATAGCCTCTTTCGATGCCGCAAGATACAGCGTAAGCGTTTCTCCTGAAACTGGCGCGGTAAGTGTTGGTAATTCAGCGAGCACCTACTTCATCTCCTGAAAAGCTAATTCTGCTTCCTGAGTCCATACGAAGTCCTTTGTCTTCAAGCAATTCTTCAAAGTATTAAAAAATGGCAACTGTCGTTCTGCAGCTTTTGATAAAAACCGCGTGATTGCCGCAAGTTTCCCGGTTAGACTCTGCACATCTTTCTTTGTCCTTAGAGATGGTAAACTATCAATGGCCTCAATCTTTTTGGGATTCGCCTTGATTCCTCGCGCCGTTACTACATGACCTAGAAACTTGCCCTCTTCTTCTCCAAAACTGCATTTGAGCGGGTTAAGCTTCATGTTAATCCTGCGTAAAGATGCGAACGTTTCTAGGATGTCCGTGAGCATTTCTTCTTCGGTGTTACTTTTAATTACCAAGTCGTCGATGTATGCTTCAAGATTTCTACCAATTTGGTGCTTGAAGGTTGTGTCAATTACGCGCTGATAAGTTGCACCTGCGTTCTTTAATCCGAAAGGCATCTTCGTATAACAATAAATACCCTGTGGCGTATGAAAAGCAGTTTTGTCCTCATCTTCCGCAGCCATTAAAATTTGGTGATAACCCTTGTATGCATCTAGAAAACACTTGTACCGGAAACCTGACAACGATTTCACCTTCCAGTCTATCTCCGGGAGAGGGTAGTTGTCCATGGGACATGCTTTATTAATGTCTTTAAAATCAACACACATCCGCCAATTACCGTCGGCCTTTTTTACCAACACAGGATTAGCAACCCATGTCTGATACCGCACTTCCCGTAGAATGTTTGTTTTAACAAGGTTATCTACTTCTGCGCATAACCAATCACTGCGCTCAAGAGCCATATGTCGCTTCTTTTGTCTAACGGGTGTGAGTGATGGATTAACATTCAACTTATGTTCCGCAATATCACGCGGAACCCCAGTCATGTTTGATTCTTGACATGCGAAAACATCTGTGTTTGCAGATAATATTCCATGTAACTTAGCCATGGTTTCAGCTGACAAGCCTGCGCCAATTTTGATACGCTTGTCCGGATGCAATCGATTAGCTATGACCGCACTGCTTGCAAGTTGTTCTCCCATGCTGGAAATGTCTACGGGCACAACTGAACCACACAACTCGGTTGTTTGATGTGACGCAATTGTGGCAACCCATCCCTTCGTAGGAAACTTAATCAAGCCATGCACTACCGATGGTATAATGTTAAAACGTCGTATGAAATTTCTCCCAAGCAACGCAATGTACCGCGAAGTTGAACGAACCACATAAAAGTCAACTATCTCCTGTCTGATTAACTGCGGATTCTTATCATCTGCGAGCTCTACTATTAGCTCTATCCGGCCTAGCGGCCATGAGCTTTCTCCGGAGAACCCAGATAACGTAATATCAGACTGGCATAACTGCGTTTTAACTTCTGCAGGGAGGAAGCAATAGCAATGCTCGTACATAATGTCAACGCCACTTCCGGTGTCAACATGCATGCGTTTAATTTGTACACCGCAAGTAGGGATGCGACACTTAATGATAATGGGCTCGTTAACTGTGTCAATTGACATTACAGGAGGAAATGTGATTGGGAGAAGTTCCCAGTCCTGGTGATCATTGTACTTTCTCTGCTGGCTAACTTTCATTGTGTCAACCATATTAATGGTTAAGTCGGCGTTTTTTGTTTTATCAACTTTTTGCCATGCGAAAGTTTTAGCCTTCGGCCCTTCCTCTGCGGCTTTTCCCTTGTCCTTCTTAGGTGGTTTTAGGTGATCTAATTTACCTGCGCGCAGTGCCTCGAGCACTCGTTCCATCAAGTTTTTACATCGATTAGTGTCATGACCATAATCATCATGGAATTCACAATACTTTATTTTATCCCGCTTACCAAATTCTGTAAGCGGAGCTGGAACCGCAAAGGTCGCGCACACTGGTTCTGTTGCCAAAATATCCTTTGGTGTTTTAGAAAAACTTTTCAGCAGCGCATAGTTCTGATTATTGATGCCGTGCTGGTTACTGTTTCGATAATTGCCACTTGATTTCCCTTTATCATTTCTGATAGGACCACTGCTAGGATACCTTCCGCGAGAGTTGTTACCGCAATTTTGATCACGTGAACGATCATCATCGTCTTTCCTTTCGTTGCGTGAGCTAGCTGTTGGAATATCATTATCTTCGCCACTTCGCATATAGTCATGGAATTCATTAAGCGCCTCAGCATAAGTTGTTGGGACTGTATGGCGCAGACGCCTTACCAGTGTTGGATGACGCTCTGTACTTATACCATGTATCAGCCCAGAAATTTGTTGTTCTGGCTTAAGATCTGGTATGCGCAGGCACTTATTAGTATATCTCGTGAGAAATTCTCCCAAAGATTCCTTGGGTTTCTGCATAATATCGTGACATTCAATGTGGGTGCGCTTGCGCGGCCTTTGATTTTGATACTGCAGTAAAAACTTCGTCCGTAGATCCATGAATCTGGATATGCTACCCGCCGGTAGCTTGTTGAACCATTCGCGTGCAATGCCCTGTAGTGTCATGGGAAATATCTGGCATGCAACTGGATCCACCCAACCTTGGGTGCACATTGCACCTTCGAAAAGCTGCAGGAAGTCATCCGAATCAGTTAAACCATTATAAGTACCCAGTGTGTGGGGTATCTTTGGCGCTGATGGAAACGGATATGCAGTTATATGCGGAGGAAACTTATCAAAAGTAGTTGGCAACTCAAAAGGTGGTTTAACAGGGTCACCTTTGAGCCCCGCGAAGAAACGCTTCATCATGTCCTGAACAAAATCTGGTTGCAAAAATAGGTGGACCATATCAGGAGGTGCCGCCTGCATAAATTGGCTTGCGAGATTCGCCTGCCCCTGAATATTTTGCCAAGGCTGCCCCGGCGCTTGCGGATATAACCAAGGCTGATGCGTTGGAAAAGAAGGCAGGCTTGCCGGCGCAGAGTATACGGGTAGCTGAAAAGGTGCCGAAACCTGTGGCGCAGATGCCTGCGAGGCCTGAGGGTATGCCGTTATAAGTTTAACCGTATGCGCAGTGCTTTGCTGTTCTGCGGTTATCGGCGTCCAATGAAAATTGGCATCTGGAATGACATCGAACCCCCAACTATTAAGCAATGCCTGCGCATCCGCAGGAGTCAAAAACTGCGAGATTGGACGCGGTGGTTGCCAAGGTTGCAACGGTGTAAACGATGAATTCTGCTGAACACTCTGCGTCTGCAGAGGGATTGAGACCGTGGTACTATAAATAGGTACCTGGCCGCAGCATAACACATGCGGGCCTACTGTTTCGCTGCTAGTGCCTATCAAGATGACCCTTGGATCCACCGAGGAAAAATCCAGCCGCGTGGTTGTGACTGGCGAGTTTGCCCCTGGCGGTGTAATCCCATCTGGATATATCGGCTTATACCTCTGAAAAGGCTCGCCGGATACAGGTGGATGATATGGCGCGTATCCCGCCCCCGTACTCATAGCTTGCGTCTGCTGATTACCAGACAGTATATTTTGATTATCTGTTTGAGTACGTTCCGATGAGTCCCCGGAAGTCATGATACTGTTAAAGAAAAAAATCCAGAAAATTTGTGAATAATGAGCTTTATAATTCAAAACATTAAAAGAAAAAACAATTAAACACGTCTTGAATGAGTTCGACTCTCAATTAAAGCACCACTTGATCATTCATATTTTTATCATAGGGTTAATATGCCTGTTCAATGCGTAAAAGGGGGGTTTAAGGATCTTAGAACAAGGCTCTCCGGTCCGGCTACCGTGAATAACTCTGGCCGATATGATGATATCGGCGGGGTGGCCAAGTGATTAAGTCCACCTCCGATAGCGGTCGCTGATCAGAAGGCCCCCCCATAAGGTTGTAGGTGCTAGTTTAATAAAGAACTAACCTGTTAACCTTGAGAAGACGAGAGATGATGCTAATAACGTAAAGCGTGTAGTAAACGATGATTACGTAATGTGAGTAGCAGATAATGGTTACGTAACGTGGTAATCCTAGAATGATAATTAGGGTTAGTATATATAAGCAAACCCTAATTCTAGAACCGTCTAAGATTGTGATAATCTTGTCCATAACAAACTCCCCTGAATCACGGATATAATTATGGAAAAGATATTTACTTGGTAACCAAGTAACCGCTGTACCGGGGACAAAGGCATTCGATACGAATCCGCATACCGCATACAAGTGCACGCATACGCATGCTAGCGAGTGCCCGCATACATACTCATTGCGCATGCGGGTTGCGGTATCATTAAATAAGATCTTCATTATTTCTATTAACGTTATTATTATTCATATAATTATAATTATTCTCTTCAATATTGTTATAATTTTCATTGTTATTTTCCTGTATAATTAAAAAAATTAGTTTTTATTAATAAAAAAATAAATTTAAAGATACTAGTAGAATTTGAGAAATGCCTTCTAGTCATTTTTTTTATTTTTTTTATTTTTATTTTTTTTTTAAGCTCCATGTAATCGCCAACTAGGCAACATAATAATTTTATACTAATTAAATAATACTTTCCTAAATAATACCTGAACAAAAATTTAATGAATTGTTTTTTGGTGCGTACAAAAATTTAATGATTTAAATACATAAAGAACTTGATCAATCGGACAAAGAGAAAAAAAAAAATATATGAGCTATCAAAATCACAATTTTGAATTTCTAATAACTATCTGCTTCGAAGTATGAGTAAATGAATAACGATGGTATGTGCAAGAATTGTGATTTGTAACGGTGAGACCATTTCCAACCGTGATTTTGACGTCACATGCGGTTTTGACACTTTTTGGCCAAAAAGTGCAATCCGACTGTGATTTGGCAATGTCAGTTTCTGACATTTTATAACCGTGTGTATCAATTATTTGTTTTAAATATTGAGTAGGGTGATATGGTAAAATCTGATTGGAATATGAGGTGGAAAAAATAAATTAATAATAATAATAATAAATATATATTAAATTAAGTCAAGAAATTATCTTATTGGTGCATGCAAAAAACTCACGGATTTGTAAAATCTTACAAATCCGTTGCCTCCATGACTAACGCTTTTTAAGCTTTTTTCTGACGCTCCATTATTCTTCATTCCCTTTCGTCACCTTGTTCCATGTCATCTCCACGTCATCTAACGGATTTAATCTAACGCCTCGATAGAATAGGTCTGAGTGGTGTTACTTTTGATGTCACTTGCCTTTTTGCATTTTTTTTATGAGTAGGACGTGTTACTTTTTTGAGTGAAGTAGCGGCAATGTTTCTTTTTTTGGTGTTACTTTTAGTGGAATGTTGATGTGACATTTTATTTTTTTTCTTGTTTTATTTATTTTTATTTATATTATTTTTTATTTTTATATGATTATATTTATGTTTTAAAAATATTTTTAAACTCTAACAACTATATTATTGAAGCGGTTTTTTTTTATTTTTTTATTTTTTCTTTAAAAAAAGACTAGTTTTTACCTCTCTATATACAACCACTCTTATCAAATCATAACACACGCTTCATCTCTTCTAAAACTCTCAAATCATAACACACACACTTCGAAATGAGCCCGTTTAATGTTTGCGTTAAAGTTCATTACGGAGGTGAATTTGATCTAGAATTGATGAATTATACCCCGTATGAAACACGATTTTGTACACCTTGGGATTAGCGTTGCCATAGTCGTTTTGGGCGCTAGCGGTTTTAGCCGTTTGCTTATGATGTTACGATAGCTGCGTATTGGTCGTATTGCACACTACAAGGGATGTTTAGTGGTAAGCGTATCCGTAAGGATTCGTTTTTGTTCGGTCTTCAACGTTTCGGGTTGTTGACCTTATGTTGAACTTGGTGACTATTAGCATTGTACTTGATAAGGGTACGCTAAAGGGTTGATATCTTGGTAAGAGATTGGTTGAGTTTTTCCCGATGTGAGGGATTGAGTAAGTTTTAGTGCTGATTTGATAAATCGCGGATGACGATTTAGTGTTAAAAGCGATTCATTGGGAAGGATTTGCATAGAGAAGTTGGAAGGAAACATTATGTTTCCGCGTGTGTTAAGCGATCGTGGTAGATTTTGAATGATGTGTGCATTGCATGTCTCGGAATGCGTGCAAGTGTGTCTTGGGTATGTAGGAATAATCTTCGAGTTTATGGTAATATGGTGGAAGTCGGTTTGGAACGTATGTTTGAGGACCATTGAGTGTGGGTCCGATTGGTTACGTGACGAGGATCACGAGGACGTGATCAATTCTAAGTGGGGGAGAGTTGTAAGACCCTAATATTGATTGTACATAGAGTATGGGTGAAGCGTGTAACGAATTATTAAACTGGCAGGCTGTTCTGACCTCTGTGCGCACCGCACAAGGTCAAGGGTGCGCGCCGCTCACCCCATCTGGGACAGTTTTCCTGTTTCATTTTAATTATAGTTTAATGAGGGGCTTTTTAGTCTTTTCACTTGAGGACAGATCTGAGAGCTTATCAGCTGGTTTGGATCTAATTTTGGATCACTTTCACATCCATTCAATACTCTCATCCATTCTTAGAGAGGGAGAGAGAGAGATAATAGAGAGAGAATTGGGGTTTTGGAGAAGAAGAAGCTCGAATTGATCAAAAGCTAGAGTGTTAAAGTTGTTCACCTCGTTCCTAGCTACATTTTGGTTGTTATGGTAAGTTCTAACTCCGAATTTCATTGTTTGATTTGATATTCAAAGTTAGGGTTTGAATTTGATTTGTAGAGAAACCCATTTAAACTCTTGAAGTGAGTTCATTGATGCTAGTAATCGGGTTTATTGTTGTTGTTGGTGGGTTTTGGGTTGGAAACCGACTTGGCCATGATTTAGGACTTGTAATTGGGTTTAATCACTAGGTTTAGTGATTATGAAAGTGTTGGAACCCATTTTAGTGTATTTGAAAGACTAATTTTGAATTGAGTCAAAATTAGGGTTTATGGGTGATTTTGAGAATGATAAGTGTTTAACACCTGTATTTGGGTTTAATTGGCGTATTAGGACCATTTTCACTTGTGTTAGTGATTATTGGTTAGTTTGGGCGCGTTTTGTGCTTGAAAGTGCAATTGGTCGAAATTGCACTAAGTGTTGTTTTGAGTTGGTTTGTAAATCCACTCTAAGTGTGTTACTTGTATTGTGATATTGGAATAGGTACATTCCATCGACGAGTTGCGGATTATTCGGTAGCATTCATCAAGACGACAAGGTGAGTGTTAATATCCTATGTGCATATGTATGTGTAGGATGGGTGCGGGTCGGGTGAAGTGGTTCTCGGTTATAGAGCTCACTTCACATATAGGTGGATTTGATGGACTTGTGAAATAGGTCCAATTGGTACGGTTGTGCGTTTTGGTTGACCACCTTTGGCGAGGTGCACACTTGTGTGTACGTTATCACATATGCTTGTGATGTGGATTGTACAACCCCAATGGCGAAGGGTTGGTATTGAGTTGTGATTGGAAAAGTGGATCACGTGTGGATGCGGATTCACGATGACGCGTGTAGTTCGGTCATCTTATAGAAGTGGATCACGTGTGGATGCGGATTCACGATGACTCGTGTAGTTCGGTCATCTTATTGAGGTAGTGATCTCGTGTGGTTGCGGATTTACTAAGGCTCGTGTAGTTCGGCCAACCTCGATGTTGTTGTGATATTGATGATAGTAGTCTCGTGTGGTTGCGGATTTACTAAGGCTCGTGTAGTTCGGCCAATCTTCATTGTGGTAATTGACTTTTGGTATTGGGTTAAGGGGTTAACGTTGGGCGTTTTACGCTTTATTGTTGTGTTTATATATCGTCGTATTATTTGTAATGTGGCTAACCCTCTGGGTGTAGCTTGTTGGAGTTGTTCATATCGTCGTTGGTGAACGTACTTTGTTGACTTCCTAGCTTGATGCATAGTGCTCGTACGGTATGCTTAGTTAATTTGCTTTATGATTGGATGCTCCAGTATGCGTTATTTGATTATTTGTGTGGCATATCCATTTTATGCATATATATGTATGTAGTATATTATCACTCACTAAGCGTTAGCTTACCCTCTCGTTATTTACATTTTTATAGATTTGCATGGATGCGGTGGCTCGGGTAAGCGTGGTGTGATGACCCGGAAAATTTCGACTTATTTAAACCAATTCTCTATATGATTTAATATTTTCGACATGATAAGCAATGAATTTTGACAAGTTTTAAAACTTTTGAAAATGATTTTTTATATAACGGTTGACCACCCTGTTTGTCCAACGATTCACGAACGTCATAACATGTATTATATACATATTTTAATAAATATAAGAGTTTTCGATATATACGGAATCATGCGAATAATATTTATATACGAAATGATTAAAAATTTACTATTAAACGATGCTATTTCAAATTAAAATTTTTACATATTAAGTCATTTTATTTTTATGATATAATTTTTGTATTTTTATAATAAACGAAGTTAAATTAATAATGTACAATTTGTAAAGCACAACGTAAACGTGTAGCTTAAATAGTTGAATTTAAATTAATTCATTTACTATTCACATGAAAACGACATGATATAAATTATTAATTATAAGTTACATAGAATACCCCTGAAGTATTTAATAAATACGACTTTTTAAAATTTTAAATTCGATTTACGTATTATATTAATATGTCGACACGCTAGTGAACAAACAAGTATGGGCTGGAAAAGCATCACATGCGATCGCATGGGATTAACCCTCTACAACCATGCGATCGCATGGCCAGAGAAATCAGGTGACATGCTATAAAAGCTCAACTTCTGGTTCTAGTGTAATCATCTATCTATCTCTCGATACACACATATATATATTATTATTATTATTATTATTATTATTATTATTATTATTATTATTATTAATCTTATTATTATTAGTAGTATTAATATTATATATAAAATACTACGACGAGGTCTTGAGCGTGTCACTTTCAAAATGGGTTTTCAAGTGGGATAGAGCTAAGGAAATTATGGGTAATGTTCGGGGGTATATTTATGAATCAAACCTAGTATTTATCATCTCCGTTACGTCTACGTACTTTCCTACAATATTGAATCTCAATATTGATACGTAAGCACTCATATTTTATCTTTTATATATTAATTGTGTATCCATGTCTAGTGTTCGAGTATATATATTTATACATACGTGTATGCTAAATTTTGTCATTAAACAGTTTATAATGAATCACGAATTAAATACATATATTACTGGTAAAAGGTATATGATATACATGTTTTTGGAAAGCTGGCGAAAAATCAATAACTTTTCATTTAGGGATCGCGTAATTTCGATGAACGAATTAAAAGATATGGATAACTGAATTATAATTAACGATAATTGGAATTGCTTTTGAATATGCAATTAATATTTAAATAACTTGTTTGTAAGATTGATAAATTGGATTTTTGAGTATTACCAACTGAGTAAATGAATCCTTATATAAGATACGTCTCGTTTTGTTGAACTATTGTCAAAATTGACTTTTTGAAATGACTTTGGATAACTTTTGTATGTCGATCTCGAGCATTAGGATTGTGATTCACTATGACCAGACCTAGCTTGATAGACATTTATTGACCAACATATGTTCTCTAGGTTGAGATCTACGGTTAATTTTGCATTCCGAGTTTCAGTCACATTTTGGTAAACGACTTTATATGCTGCTAAGGTGAGTTTCATTTGCTCCCTTTTTAATCGCTTTGGCAATATATATTTTTAGGCTGAGAATACATGCACTTTATTTTAAACGCAATGGATACAAGTACATACTAAATTCTACACTGAGTTTGAACCGAAAATCCCTTAGCTTTGGTAACTAGTAACTGCCGGTTATGAGAACTGGTGGGCGCGAATAGTTGTATATGGATCCATAGGGCTTGATATCCCCGTCCGAGCTAGAGCACTAGCCTTTTAACGGACGTATGCTATTTGAGAAGCGTACACATTGGTTTGCGTGTATTATTAAGATGATTATACAAAGGGTACATATTATATATACGTTAAGTTTAGTTACCAGGGTGCTCTGTTTCGTAGAATATTTTGATAAACGTTTCTGGATAAAACAACTGAAATCTTGTGATCCACCTTTATGTACAGATTATGCAAAACATTAAAACTATGAACTCACCAACCTTTGTGTTGACACTTGTTAGCATGTTTATTCTCAGGTTCCCTAGAAGTCTTCCGCTGTTTGCTTATATGTTAGACAAGCTATGTGCATGGAGTCTTACATGACATATTTTTCAAGGAAACGTTGCATTCACCAAATCATCACCATGTATCTTATTTTGACTGCATTGTCAATGGAAGTACTATTGTAAACTATTATTTAAGGTGATTGTCTATATGTAGATATCATCAGATGTCGAAAACCTTTGATTTAAATATTCATTTATGGTATGCCTTTTCAAAAGAATGCAATGTTTACAAAACGTATCATATAGAGGTCAAATACCTCGCAATGAAATTGATGAATGACGTGTTCGTCCATATGGATTTGGAGCGATCGTCACAGTTGGTATCAGAGCGTTGGTCCTAGTGAACCAGGTCTTGCATAAGTGTGTCTAACTGATAGTTGTTAGGATGCATTAGTAAGTCTGGACTTCGACTGTGTCTGCATGTCAAAAGTTTTGCTTATCATTTCTTTTCAGAAATTACCTGTCTATCATCTTAAGTCTAAACGCGTCTTATTGCATTGATTGCATAGATAGTGTATAGACAAAATTCATATCTTGACATATCTATTATAGAAAACTTTGACTGCCATTTTCCGAAAATTTCTCCGTAATTTACGGAATTTTGGTATTATATATACATATGTAAATTATGTATTGAAGAGTACCAATCTAAATTCTATAATCTATTTCATATCAAAAATAATCTATCTAATTATACAAGATGGATCCCGTATCTAGTTCAAATTCCTTAAATTCCGACAGCTATTCCGATATGGATATTCACCTATACACTGAAGAAAGTGTAACCGGAATGGATCAACCAATTAGCCATCACCTATTCTGGATGAATTGGGGATGAGTTCGTAGTCTACTTAATCATTGGAGACAAGAAGAAGGTGATCTCTTCCATCCACCACATTGCCCTCTTGGCGAAGAACCTGAAGCACTTACCGGCGAACCTGTTTGTAATACCATTTTCTCTCTCATTTCCAGAGTATCTCGTCATGATAATATACTATCTCAAATTCTGGATCTTATTCATCCGCTCGTCCAAACCGCCAATCATCCCGGTGTAGTAGAGGAAGTCAACAAGCTTCGCGCTCGGGTAGTGGCTTTGGAGAATATGGTGCAAAGATTACAAGCACCGGCAGCATCACTGGCATCAACAGTACCACCATCATCAACACCAACAGTATCATTACCACCACCACCAACAACAACCGCACCGCAAACCTCAACTTCACAATCTGTCCAACGAGCATCAACGTCATACACCCTATAGATACCAAGGAATATCAACAACAACAAACGATGAAGTATTGATTCATAACTTCATCAAAGAAATATTTTGCAGAGAATATGTAGTTTCTAAAAGTTTTAGAGATTATATACTATAAATTAGTAGTGGGCGGATAGAAATAATAAAGTGAAACCCTGACAGGAATAGTGCGTAAGGTACAAGCTAGACTTGTTTTACCAACAGCATCAACAGTACCCTTAGCCTCACCATCACAGTCAGTGCTGTCAACATCGCCTCTAACATCACAAGCTCCGCCAGTTCAAGAAAGCACCGTGGACATAATTACGAATCAATAACGTTTATATAGTATCAACGAGTTATGAAATATTAACTCATTCCCTCTGAAGAATTTATGTGTATATCTTATATATATAAATTTTTAAACCATAATAAATCTTTCTGTACTAAGCTATTATGTATGGAACTTAACTAATCGGTTAAGTTCATATTACTAATATGCTATGATGTACATCCTTCGTTAACAGCTTAACCTTCGTTAACTACAATCTCTGTTTCAACTCATTGAATTCCATTTCCTAATAAACCAAGTGTATTATTCAATTACATAATTGATTTTACATTTTCATTTTCGATGTACTCGAAACTTTCCAGAAAACATCATCTGTGCCTTGTAAGGTTCACAAAAATTCCACGAGCATCAACATCCTTCACCGAGAAATAAGAATAAATAATGAAGTATCGATTACATTAGCGAAATACTCCGCAAAGATTATGTAATGTTTAATATTTTAGAGATTAATCATTTCTAAGTCAAGCCGAAAATTAAATGAGCTTAATATGATATTAACTCATTAAATCTGTGTTACATCTGAAGAAAATATACATACACATATTTACATAAAAACGGTAATAAAAATTCTTTTGTACAAAGTATTAATTGTGAAATCTTTAACGGGTAGGTAATACCCGGGAAATATATAAGTTCGCAATTAATATGTTACACTGTACATTCTTCAACTTTGATTCAAAAATTATTAACAATGCTCACAATGATATACAATCGTTTTCATACAAATTCAATTACATATTCTGATATTGACGGATCAGAATCCAAGTCAAGATTTAACGGGTGACATCATTCTTAGATCTCTACATTTTCCAAAGCTATACTGTGACTTCAAAAATGTGAAAGATCCTTTAGCATTGTTATTACTGAAAATAATATTGCAATCCCTTTTCAAAGTATCCAATTTTACCACACTTTCAACCAGTCAACTTCGACTTTTCAGATTAACCTTATTATAACCTTGACATATACGTTCTTGTTACTGGAGAACCTTTCGTGTTCCACGACATTAACAGTAAATGTACCAGCAAATTCATTAATCTGTGACTTAAAGTCTCTCCGAAAAAAAAAAACCATTATAATTGTTCATTGAAACCCTATCATGTACTCATTCACGTCTTGTAACGGTAATTGCCATACCAACTACCGGGAATTAGCAATCAGTATTTCGAATTTCATAGCAATTCTACGCCAACAGTTATATATAAACATATAATGTCTATCTCCTAGACTTATTTACTCCGAATGTGAAGTTTCTGAAAAACATCCCAAACTATGAACTAGTTCTCTGAAATTGGAACAACACTGATGAAGCATCAAAAACTATAAACGACCTTAACAGTCAAAAGTTTGATGATAAAGAATAGTATGGTGGTAAAGCTGAGAAAAAGAGAAGGTTTGAAACTGGAAAATGGATTGAGAAAACCACGAAGGAGGCTGTGGACAAATCACAAGGACGAAATCTACCTTCAAAGGATCCAAATGAATCAGTGTCTGCTAAAGTCCTTAGCAAACACCTTACTCCTCATTCTAAACCTTCACAGACAGATTTTCTGCATCATCCTATGATATTAGAAATTCTAAGATATCATCGTATCTTTCATATCCTCGATATTTCTGGAGATAATTCCATAATCATTCTTATCGAAAATCAATTTTCTCCTTGCGATATCTGTGTTACATCATAAAAGAAACTATTTTAGTTTCTAAATTCTGAAACTTTCAAGTTTAAAATATGAATATTTTGGAAGTGGTGTTGGGAGCTGAAGCATGAGTAAGTATAATATAATGACACTTGATCAACGTGATTATATTACAGTAAGTCATGCTGAGTTTCTAATGGAACGTGATAAAGGTTCACAGATCCCACCCTCATCATGAACCATGTTACATAACTCTTTCATTCTATTTAACCTCTAAACATATCAAGAAAATATTTTTCTTGATGATTCAGTCTTATCCAGATATTCTGATAATTTGACAAATCAAGATCGTGCCATTACAATTTCTTTCTTAGAACATTAACTATGTTCATTCCGAAATGTATAACTACGAATTCTGGACCATTATTCGCTTGACTTAAAGTCGGGAAGAGAGAACGAAAGCATGAAGCTTCGAAATATAACGGAGAATATAAAGCCCGATAAAAACACATAAATTACAAACCATGAATATCAATAAGTATTGCAATGTAAACACACGTGAGAACTAAAAATACTATAAAGCCAAGAGTATAGTAAAAGTGAATAGATTCCTCCAGCGGCAGATGAAAAAGAAGAATGATAGATATGAAAGTTAGGAGTATATCAAGAATCAGAACTGGATGAAGCATTTACACAATCTATTAAGAAGTATTAAATAAGGAAGAAGATTATAGGAGTGGTGAAAATAAATGAAACAGAAGAGGTTAATTTATAGTGAAATATCATACATAGCAATCGAGGCAGATTACGCATTTAATCAAAGAAAATCTTAATTTCCGCAAATTCTGAAGAGTCAAATCCTATTTAGATTACGAAGATTTTCTATTCCGGAAATCAATCATCACTACGTCAAGAGATAAGACGCATCTCTATTCTTCATTTCACTCTTTTACGATAACTTCCCTCATACGCTTCGAGTAATTGGATTGTTTTATCCATATTATTCAACGGTGATAGAAATTCTATTTATCAACTCATATTTGTAGTGACCCGAACTTTTCCATGTTTATATATATTAATTGAGATTGATATTTACATGATTAAATGTTTCCAACATGTTAAGCAATCAAACTTGTTAAGACTTGATTAATTGAAATATGTTTCATATAGACAATTGACCACCCAAGTTGACCGGTGATTCACGAACGTTAAAACTTGTAAAAACTATATGATGACATATATATGGATATATATATATAGTTAACATGATACTATGATAAGTAAACATATCATTAAGTATATTAACAATGAACTACATATGTAAAAACAAGACTACTAACTTAATGATTTTTAAACGAGACATATATGTAACGATTATCGTTGTAAAGACATTTAATGTATATATATCATATTAAGAGATATTCATACATGATAATATCATGATAATATAATAATTTAAAATCTCATTTGATATTATAAACATTGGGTTAACAACATTTAACAAGATCGTTAACCTAAAGGTTTCAAAACAACACTTACATGTAACGACTAACGATGACTTAACGACTCAGTTAAAATGTATATACATGTAGTATTTTAATAAGTATTTATACACTTTTGAAAGACTTCAATACACTTATCAAAATACTTCTACTTAACAAAAATGCTTACAATTACATCCTCGTTCAGTTTCATCAACAATTCTACTCGTATGCACCCGTATTCGTACTCGTACAATACACAGCTTTTAGATGTATGTACTATTGGTATATATACTCCAATGATCAGCTCTTAGCAGCCCATGTGAGTCACCTAACACATGTGGGAACCATCATTTGGCAACTAGCATGAAATATCTCATAAAATTACAAAAATATGAGTAATCATTCATGACTTATTTACATGAAAACAAAATTACATATCCTTTATATCTAATCCATACACCAACGACCAAAAACACCTACAAACACTTTCATTCTTCAATTTTCTTCATCTAATTGATCTCTCTCAAGTTTTATCTTCAAGTTCTAAGTGTTCTTCATAAATTCCAAAAGTTCTAGTTTCATAAAATCAAGAATACTTTCAAGTTTGCTAGCTCACTTCCAATCTTGTAAGGTGATCATCCAACCTCAAGAAATCTTTGTTTCTTACAGTAGGTTATCATTCTAATACAAGGTAATAATCATATTTAAACTTTGGTTCAATTTCTATAACTATAACAATCTTATTTCAAGTGATGATCTTACTTGAACTTGTTTTCGTGTCATGATTCTGCTTCAAGAACTTCGAGCCATCCAAGGATCCATTGAAGCTAGATCCATTTTTATCTTTTCCAGTAGGTTTATCCAAGGAACTTAAGGTAGTAATGATGTTCATAACATCATTCGATTCATACATATAAAGCTATCTTATTCGAAGGTTTAAACTTATAATCACTAGAACATAGTTTAGTTAATTCTAAACTTGTTCGCAAACAAAAGTTAATCCTTCTAACTTGACTTTTAAAATCAACTAAACACTTGTTCTATATCTATATTATATGCTAACTTAATGATTTAAAACCTGGAAACACGAAAAACACCGTAAAACTGGATTTACGCCGTCGTAGTAACACCGCGGGCTGTTTTGGGTTAGTTAATTAAAAACTATGATAAACTTTGATTTAAAAGTTGTTATTCTGAGAAAATGATTTTTATTATGAACATGAAACTATATCCAAAAATTATGGTTAAACTCAAAGTGGAAGTATGTTTTCTAAAATGGTCATCTAGACGTCGTTCTTTCGACTGAAATGACTACCTTTACAAAAACGACTTGTAACTTATTTTTCTGACTATAAACCTATAATTTTTCTGTTTAGATTCATAAAATAGAGTTCAATATGAAACCATAGCAATTTGATTCACTCAAAACGGATTTAAAATGAAGAAGTTATGGGTAAAACAAGATTGGATAATTTTTCTCATTTTAGCTACGTGAAAATTGGTAACAAATCTATTCCAACCATAACTTAATCAACTTGTATTGTATATTATGTAATCTTGAGATACCATAGACACGTATACAATGTTTCGACCTATCATGTCGACACATCTATATATATTTCGGAACAACCATAGACACTCTATATGTGAATGTTGGAGTTAGCTATACAGGGTTGAGGTTGATTCCAAAATATATGTAGTTTGAGTTGTGATCAATACTGAGATACGTATACACTGGGTCGTGGATTGATTCAAGATAATATTTATCGATTTATTTCTGTACATCTAACTGTGGACAACTAGTTGTAGGTTACTAACGAGGACAACTAACTTAATAAACTTAAAACATCAAAATATATTAAAAGTGTTGTAAATATATTTTGAACATACTTTGATATACATGTATATATTGTTATAGATTCGTGAATCAACCAGTGGCCAAGTCTTACTTCCCGACGAAGTAAAAATCAGTGAAAGTGAGTTATAGTCCCACTTTTAAAATCTAATATTTTTGGGATGAGAATACATGCAGGTTTTATAAATGATTTACAAAATAGACACAAGTACGTGAAACTACATTCTATGGTTGAATTATCGAAATCGAATATGCCCCTTTTTATTAAGTCTGGTAATCTAAGAATTAGGGAACAGACACCCTAATTGACGCGAATCCTAAAGATAGATCTATTGGGCCTAACAAACCCCATCCAAAGTACCGGATGCTTTAGTACTTCGAAATTTATATCATATCCGAAGGGTGTCCCGGAATGATGGGGATATTCTTATATATGCATCTTGTTAATGTCGGTTACCAGGTGTTCACCATATGAATGATTTTTATCTCTATGTATGGGATGTGTATTGAAATATGAAATCTTGTGGTCTATTATTATGATTTGATATATATAGGTTAAACCTATAACTCACCAACATTTTTGTTGACGTTTTAAGCATGTTTATTCTCAGGTGATTATTAAGAGCTTCCGCTGTCGCATACTTAAATAAGGACGAGATTTGGAGAGATTTGGAGTCCATGCTTGTATGATATTGTGTAAAAACTGCATTCAAGAAACTTATTTTGTTGTAACATAGTTGTATTGTAAACCATTATGTAATGGTCGTGTGTAAACAGGATATTTTAGATTATCATTATTTGATAATCTACGTAAAGCTTTTTAAAACCTTTATCTATGAAATAAAGGTTATGGTTTGTTTTAAAAATGAATGCAGTCTTTGAAAAACGTCTCATATAGAGGTCAAAACCTCGCAACGAAATCAATTAATATGGAACGTTTTTAATCAATAAGAACGGGACATTTCAGTTGGTATCCGAGCGTTGGTCTTAGAGAACCAAAATTTTGCATTAGTGTGTCTTATCGAGTTTATTAGGATGCATTAGTGAGTCTGGACTTCGACCGTGTTTACTTGAAAAATGATTGCTTAACAAATTTTGTTGGAAACTATATATTTTTAACATGTGAATATTATGTGATATATTAATCTCTTAACGCGTTTGATATTATGTGATAGATGTCTACCTCTAGAACAAGTCCCATTGACTCACCTAATAATAATGAAGAGTCAAATGTAAATTGGAATGATTCGTGGACTGATTCACAAGTTCCCGAAGAGGAACCGGAAGAAGAGTCGGAACCGGAAGAAGAATCGGAACCGGAAGAAGAATCGGAACCGGATGAAGAAATAGAACCGGTGGGGGAAATAATAAAACGGTTAAGTAAAAGAAAATCCTCAACCAACCGACCAAGGTTAATTATGGTCAATGGTGTTTCCGCCAAGGAAGCAAAATATTGGGAGGATTACCAATTCTCCGATGAATCGGATTCCGACGAGAATTCCGATGATGTTATAGAAATTACCCCAACTGAATTTAAAAAGGCAAAAGAAAATAATAAGGGAAAGGGCATAAAAATAGAGAAATCTAATTCCAACCCCGATGAACTTTATATGTATCGTCAACCCCCGAAGTCCTTAAGTTGTAACAATAACCCGGGAACCTCTAAACCACCAGGTTTTTCTAAACCAATGTGGATCACGACGGCTCATATTAGGGGAACATCATATATCCCTAGAAACTTGGCAAAACGAACCAAAACCGAAGAAGAAGAAGAAACAAGCGAGTCGGAATAAGATAGTTGTATTCGTGTGGTGTAATATATGTAATATAGTGTGCTTATGCTTTATGATATATGTAAAAATTGCTTGTATTAATAAGTATTTTTTTTTATGAATCTAACTCTTGTCTATTTTACAGTATAAAAACACAAAATGGATAGACAACCCAATATTTTAAGAGACCTACCCGGAGACATGATTGATGAAATCTTGTCTAGAGTCGGTCAGAATTCTTCGGCACAACTATTTAAGGCGAGATCAGTTTGTAAGACATTCGAAGAACGTTCCAAGAATGCCTTGGTTTATAAAAGGCTTTCGTTCGAAAGATGGGGGATATCACATTGGGAAATCCATAAGTTACGATGTGTTTACTTTGACGCATATATTGCGGGGAACCCAAATGCTATTTTACGCAATGGGTTAAGAAATTATTTTGACTCAATATATCCGAATATTAGACTTCGTGATTTAGAAAAAGCGGCTAACATGCAACATAAAGAAGCATGTTATGCTTACGGATTAGTAATGTTCGCTTCTCACCAAAGTGAGAACAAGAACATCGGGCTACAACTATTAAACAAAACATTCCCACAAGTGACGGAGTCGGTAATTGGGGTAAGAAATGAGGTTTTTAGATTGTTACGGGACTGTTGGACATTACGTAACCCTCGTCCCTTTGACGACGTTACAACACGCTGTCTTATCAACGGCCATAACGGTTATGTTCCACAAGACCAAGGATGGGAAGTAATCCTAGTAAAACCAGAATGCATGACTTGTTTCTGGACGTATGAATTACGTGTCTTTATTGCCTTTGCTGAACGACTTGTGTACTAGCTAGAATTATCTTCACAACCATCTTGTATCAAATTTATTGTGTGCTATATTTCATGCTATATGTAAAATAAGCGGTATTGTAAGTTTGTAAAATATTGTGTAAAAGTTTGAACGCGAAATATTATTATAATCAGTTTTTCATATAGAATTGTAGTAGTTGAATTGTATATTAGCTACTAAGTATGAACTTAACGGGTAGGTACTACCCGAATTTAAACTTATAAAATGCTAATATGAAGAAAAAGCTTTTATAAATGAGTTCATATTATACTACGAAATACTATTAACTACTCTTAATATTATGTATGATTAACTTGTTCCATTTAACTATTTTGAAGGAAATGGCACCGACTACTCGACACACCGTGAATATGAATGAAGAGGAATTCCGTACTTTTCTAGCTTCAAACATAGCCGCAGTACAGGCTGCGCTACATACCAACAATAACCTTGGATCTAGCAGTACAGGAAATCGTGTAGGATGCACCTACAAAGAATTCACTGCCTGCAAACCTTTGGAATTTGATGGAACCGAAGGACCGATCGGATTGAAACGGTGGACCGAGAAGGTCGAATCGGTGTTTGCCATAAGTAAGTGTACTGAAGAGGACAAAGTAAAGTACGCTACGCATACCTTCACAGGTTCTGCGTTAACATGGTGGAATACCTATCTAGAGCAAGTGGGACAAGACGATGCGTACGCACTACCGTGGTCAGCATTCAAGCACTTGATGAACAAGAAGTACCGTCCTAGAACCGAGGTCAATAAGCTCAAGACAGAACTTAGAGGGTTACGAACCCAAGGATTTGATATTACCACGTACGAAAGACGATTCACAGAATTGTGCCTATTGTGTCCGGGAGCATTCGAAGATGAGGAAGAGAAGATCGACGCGTTTGTGAAAGGATTACCGGAAAGAATCCAAGAAGATATAAGTTCACACGAGCCCGCCTCCATACAACAGGCATGTAGAATGGCTCACAAACTCGTGAACCAGATTGAAGAAAGAATTAAAGAACAGACTGCTGAAGAGGCCAATGTGAAGCAAGTCAAAAGAAAGTGGGAGGAAAATGGTGATAAGAATCACCAATACAACAACAACAGCAATTACAACAATAATCGCAACAATTATCCCAACAATCGCAACATCAATCGCAACTACAACAAACGGCCCAACAACAACAACAACAACAACAACAGCAACTACAACAATCATCTCAACAACAATAATAACCGCAACAACAACAACAATCAGAAGCAGCTATGCCAAAGGTGTGAAAAGAATCACTCGGGGTTCTGCACCAAATTTTGCAACAAGTGTAAAAGAAATGGTCATAGCGCGGCGAAGTGTGAGGTCTACGGACCAGGGGTTAATAGAACGAAAGGAACAAATGGTGTCGGAACGAGTAATGGCGGAGCAAGTAGTGTCGGAGTAAGTTATGCCAATGTAGTTTGTTATAAATGTGGAAAACCGGGCCACATTATTAGAAATTGCCCGAACCAGGAGAACACGAATGGACAAGGCCGTGGAAGAGTTTTCAATATTAATGCGACAGAGGCACAGGAAGACCCGGAGCTTGTTACGGGTACGTTTCTTATTGACAATAAATCTGCTTACGTTTTATTTGATTCGGGTGCGGATAGAAGCTATATGAGTAGAGATTTTTGTGCTAAATTAAGTTGTCCATTGACGCCTTTGGATAGTAAATTTTTACTCGAATTAGCAAATGGTAAATTAATTTCAGCAGATAATATATGTCGGAATCGAGAAATTAAACTGGTTAGCGAAACATTTAAGATTGATTTGATACCAGTAGAGTTAGGGAGTTTTGATGTGATAATCGGTATGGACTGGTTGAAAGAAGTGAAAGCGGAGATCGTTTGTTACAAAAATGCAATTCGCATTATACGAGAAAAAGGAAAACCCTTAATGGTGTACGGAGAAAAGGGCAACACGAAGCTACATCTTATTAGTAATTTGAAGGCACAAAAACTAATAAGAAAAGGTTGCTATGCTGTTCTAGCACACGTCGAGAAAGTACAAACTGAAGAAAAGAGCATCAATGATGTTCCCATTGCAAAAGAATTTCCCGATGTATTTCCGAAAGAATTACCAGGATTACCCCCACATCGATCCGTTGAATTTCAAATAGATCTTGTACCAGGAGCTGCACCAATAGCTCGTGCTCCTTACAGACTCGCACCCAGCGAGATGAAAGAACTACAAAGCCAATTACAAGAACTTTTAGAGCGTGGTTTCATTCGACCAAGCACATCACCGTGGGGAGCTCCTGTTTTGTTTCTCAAGAAGAAAGATGGTACATTCAGGTTGTGTATCGACTACCGAGAGTTGAATAAACTTACCATCAAGAACCGCTACCCACTACCGAGAATCGATGACTTATTTGATCAACTACAAGGCTCGTCTGTTTATTCAAAGATTGACTTACGTTCCGGGTATCATCAAATGCGGGTGAAAGAAGATGATATTCCAAAGACTGCTTTCAGAACACGTTACGGTCATTACGAGTTTATGGTCATGCCGTTTGGTTTAACTAATGCACCAGCTGTGTTCATGGACCTTATGAACCGAGTGTGTGGACCATACCTTGACAAGTTTGTCATTGTTTTCATTGATGACATACTTATTTACTCAAAGAATGACCAAGAACACGGTGAACATTTGAGAAAGGTGTTAGAAGTATTGAGGAAGGAAGAATTGTACGCTAAGTTTTCAAAGTGTGCATTTTGGTTGGAAGAAGTTCAATTCCTCGGTCACATAGTGAACAAAGAAGGTATTAAGGTGGATCCGGCAAAGATAGAAACTGTTGAAAAGTGGGAAACCCCGAAAACTCCGAAACACATACGCCAGTTTTTAGGACTAGCTGGTTACTACAGAAGGTTCATCCAAGACTTTTCCAGAATAGCAAAACCCTTGACTGCATTAACGCATAAAGGGAAGAAATTTGAATGGAATGATGAACAAGAGAAAGCGTTTCAGTTATTGAAGAAAAAGCTAACTACGGCACCTATATTGTCATTGCCTGAAGGGAATGATGATTTTGTGATTTATTGTGATGCATCAAAGGAAGGTCTCGGTTGTGTATTAATGCAACGAACGAAGGTGATTGCTTATGCGTCTAGACAATTGAAGATTCACGAACAAAATTATACGACGCATGATTTGGAATTAGGCGCGGTTGTTTTTGCATTAAATACTTGGAGGCACTACTTATATGGGGTCAAAAGTATTATATATACCGACCACAAAAGTCTTCAACACATATTTAATCAGAAACAACTGAATATGAGGCAGCGTAGGTGGATTGAATTATTGAATGATTACGACTTTGAGATTCGTTACCACCCGGGGAAGGCAAATGTGGTAGCCGATGCCTTGAGCAGGAAGGACAGAGAACCCATTCGAGTAAAATCTATGAATATAATGATTCATAATAACATTACTACTCAAATAAAGGAGGCGCAACAAGGAGTTTTAAAAGAGGGAAATTTAAAGGATGAAATACCCAAAGGATCGGAGAAGCATCTTAATATTCGGGAAGACGGAACCCGGTATAGGGCTGAAAAGATTTGGGTACCAAAATTTGGAGATATGAGAGAAATGGTACTTAGAGAAGCTCATAAAACCAGATACTCAATACATCCTGGAACGGGGAAGATGTACAAGGATCTCAAGAAACATTTTTGGTGGCCGGGTATAAAAGCCGATGTTGCTAAATACGTAGGAGAATGTTTGACGTGTTCTAAGGTCAAAGCTGAGCATCAGAAACCATCAGGTCTACTTCAACAACCCGAAATCCCAGAATGGAAATGGGAAAACATTACCATGGATTTCATCACTAAATTGCCAAGGACTGCAAGTGGTTTTGATACTATTTGGGTAATAGTTGATCGTCTCACCAAATCAGCACACTTCCTGCCAATAAGAGAAGATGACAAGATGGAGAAGTTAGCACGACTGTATTTGAAGGAAGTCGTCTCCAGACATGGAATACCAATCTCTATTATCTCTGATAGGGATGGCAGATTTATTTCAAGATTCTGGCAGACATTACAGCAAACATTAGGAACTCGTCTAGACATGAGTACTGCCTATCATCCACAAACTGATGGGCAGAGCGAAAGGACGATACAAACGCTTGAAGACATGCTACGAGCATGTGTTATTGATTTCGGAAACAGTTGGGATCGACATCTACCGTTAGCAGAATTTTCCTACAACAACAGCTACCATTCAAGCATTGAGATGGCGCCATTTGAAGCACTTTATGGTAGAAAGTGCAGGTCTCTGATTTGTTGGAGTGAAGTGGGGGATAGACAGATTACGGGTCCGGAGATTATACAAGAAACTACCGAGAAGATCATCCAAATTCAACAACGGTTGAAAACCGCCCAAAGTCGACAAAAGAGCTACGCTGACATTAAAAGAAAAGATATAGAATTTGAAATTGGAGAGATGGTCATGCTTAAAGTTGCACCTTGGAAAGGCGTTGTTCGATTTGGTAAATGAGGGAAATTAAATCCAAGGTATATTGGACCATTCAAGATTATTGATCGTGTCGGACCAGTAGCTTACCGACTAGAGTTACCTCAACAACTCGCGGCTGTACATAACACTTTCCACGTCTCGAATTTGAAGAAATGTTTTGCTAAAGAAGATCTCACTATTTCGTTAGATGAAATCCAAATCAACGAAAAACTTCAATTCATCGAAGAACCCGTCGAAATAATGGATCGTGAGGTTAAAAGACTTAAGCAAAACAAGATACCAATTGTTAAGGTTCGATGGAATGCTCGTAGAGGACCCGAGTTCACCTGGGAGCGTGAAGATCAGATGAAGAAGAAATACCCGCATCTATTTCCAGAAGATTCGTCAACACCTTCAACAGCTTAAAATTTCGGGACGAAATTTATTTAACGGGTAGGTACTGTAGTGACCCGAACTTTTCCATGTTTATATATATTAATTGAGATTGATATTTACATGATTAAATGTTTCCAACATGTTAAGCAATCAAACTTGTTAAGACTTGATTAATTGAAATATGTTTCATATAGACAATTGACCACCCAAGTTGACCGGTGATTCACGAACGTTAAAACTTGTAAAAACTATATGATGACATATATATGGATATATATATAGTTAACATGATACTATGATAAGTAAACATATCATTAAGTATATTAACAATGAACTACATATGTAAAAACAAGACTACTAACTTAATGATTTTTAAACGAGACATATATGTAACGATTATCGTTGTAAAGACATTTAATGTATATATATCATATTAAGAGATATTCATACATGATAATATCATGATAATATAATAATTTAAAATCTCATTTGATATTATAAACATTGGGTTAACAACATTTAACAAGATCGTTAACCTAAAGGTTTCAAAACAACACTTACATGTAACGACTAACGATGACTTAACGACTCAGTTAAAATGTATATACATGTAGTATTTTAATATGTATTTATACACTTTTGAAAGACTTCAATACACTTATCAAAATACTTCTACTTAACAAAAATGCTTACAATTACATCCTTGTTCAGTTTCATCAACAATTCTACTCGTATGCACCCGTATTCGTACTCATACAATACACAGCTTTTAGATGTATGTACTATTGGTATATATACTCCAATGATCAGCTCTTAGCAGCCCATGTGAGTCACCTAACACATTTGGGAACCATCATTTGGCAACTAGCATGAAATATCTCATAAAATTACAAAAATATGAGTAATCATTCATGACTTATTTACATGAAAACAAAATTACATATCCTTTATATCTAATCCATACACCAACGACCAAAAACACCTACAAACACTTTCATTCTTCAATTTTCTTCATCTAATTGATCTCTCTCAAGTTTTATCTTCAAGTTCTAAGTGTTCTTCATAAATTCCAAAAGTTCTAGTTTCATAAAATCAAGAATACTTTCAAGTTTGCTAGCTCACTTCCAATCTTGTAAGGTGATCATCCAACCTCAAGAAATCTTTGTTTCTTACAGTAGGTTATCATTCTAATACAAGGTAATAATCATATTCAAACTTTGGTTCAATTTCTATAACTATAACAATCTTATTTCAAGTGATGATCTTACTTGAACTTGTTTTCGTGTCATGATTCTGCTTCAAGAACTTCGAGCCATCCAAGGATCCATTGAAGCTAGATCCATTTTTTTCTTTTCCAGTAGGTTTATCCAAGGAACTTAAGGTAGTAATGATGTTCATAACATCATTCGATTCATACATATAAAGCTATCTTATTCGAAGGTTTAAACTTGTAATCACTAGAACATAGTTTAGTTAATTCTAAACTTATTCGCAAACAAAAGTTAATCCTTCTAACTTGACTTTTAAAATCAACTAAACACATGTTCTATATTTATATGATATGCTAACTTAATGATTTAAAACCTGGAAACACGAAAAACACCGTAAAACTGGATTTACGCCGTCGTAGTAACACCGCGGGCTGTTTTGGGTTAGTTAATTAAAAACTATGATAAACTTTGATTTAAAAGTTGTTATTCTGAGAAAATGATTTTTATTATGAACATGAAACTATATCCAAAAATTATGGTTAAACTCAAAGTGGAAGTATGTTTTCTAAAATGGTCATCTAGACGTCGTTCTTTCGACTGAAATGACTACCTTTACAAAAACGACTTGTAACTTATTTTTCCGACTATAAACCTATACTTTTTCTGTTTAGATTCATAAAATAGAGTTCCATATGAAACCATAGCAATTTGATTCACTCAAAACGGATTTAAAATGAAGAAGTTATGGGTAAAACAAGATTGGATAATTTTTCTCATTTTAGCTACGTGAAAATTGGTAACAAATCTATTCCAACCATAACTTAATCAACTTGTATTGTATATTATGTAATCTTGAGATACCATAGACACGTATACAATGTTTCGACCTATCATGTCGACACATCTATATATATTTCGGAACAACCATAGACACTCTATATGTGAATGTTGGAGTTAGCTATACAGGGTTGAGGTTGATTCCAAAATATATGTAGTTTGAGTTGTGATCAATACTGAGATACGTATACACTGGGTCGTGGATTGATTCAAGATAATATTTATCGATTTATTTCTGTACATCTAACTGTGGACAACTAGTTGTAGGTTACTAACGAGGACAACTGACTTAATAAACTTAAAACATCAAAATATATTAAAAGTGTTGTAAATATATTTTGAACATACTTTGATATACATGTATATATTGTTATAGGTTCGTGAATCAACCAGTGGCCAAGTCTTACTTCCCGACGAAGTAAAAATATGTGAAAGTGAGTTATAGTCCCACTTTTAAAATCTAATATTTTTGTGATGAGAATACATGCAGGTTTTATAAATGATTTAAAAAATAGACACAAGTACGTGAAACTACATTCTATGGTTGAATTATCGAAATCGAATATGCCCCTTTTTATTAAGTCTGGTAATCTAAGAATTAGGGAACAGACACCTTAATTGACGCGAATCCTAAAGATAGATCTATTGGGCCTAACAAACCCCATCCAAAGTACCGGATGCTTTAGTACTTCGAAATTTATATCATATCCGAAGGGTGTCCCGGAATGATGGGGATATTCTTATATATGCATCTTGTTAATGTCGGTTACCAGGTGTTCACCATATGAATGATTTTTATCTCTATGTATGGGATGTGTATTGAAATATGAAATCTTGTGGTCTATTATTATGATTTGATATATATAGGTTAAACCTATAACTCACCAACATTTTTGTTGACGTTTTAAGCATGTTTATTCTCAGGTGATTATTAAGAGCTTCCGCTGTCGCATACTTAAATAAGGACGAGATTTGGAGTCCATGCTTGTATGATATTGTGTAAAAACTGCATTCAAGAAACTTATTTTGTTGTAACATAGTTGTATTGTAAACCATTATGTAATGGTCGTGTGTAAACAGGATATTTTAGATTATCATTATTTGATAATCTACGTAAAGCTTTTTAAAACCTTTATCTATGAAATAAAGGTTATGGTTTGTTTTAAAAATGAATGCAGTCTTTGAAAAACGTCTCATATAGAGGTCAAAACCTCGCAACGAAATCAATTAATATGGAACGTTTTTAATCAATAAGAACGGGACATTTCAATATTCGTCATAAAAACATTTTTATTGTTAACCATGACGAACTCACTCAAATTTCGGGACGAAATTTCTTTAACGGGGAGGTACTGTGATGACCCGGAAAATTTTGACTTATTTAAACCAATTCTTTATATGATTTAATATTTTCGACATGATAAGCAATGAATTTTGACAAGTTTTAAAACTTTTGAAAATGATTTTTTATATAACGGTTGACCACCCTGTTTGTCCAACGATTCACGAACGTCATAACATGTATTATATACATATTTTAATAAATATAAGAGTTTTTGATATATACGGAATCATGCGAATAATATTTATATACGAAATGATTAAAAATTTACTATTAAACGATGCTATTTCAAATTAAAAAATTTACGTATTAAGTCATTTTATTTTTATGATATAATTTTTGTATTTTTTTTAATAAACGAAGTTAAATTAATAATGTACAATTTGTAAAGCACAACGTACAACGTGTAGCTTAAATAGTTGAATTTAAATTAATTCACTTACTATTCACATGAAAACGACATGATAGAAATTATTAATTATAAGTTACATAGAATACCCCTGAAGTATTTAATAAATACGACTTTTTAAAATTTTAAATTCGATTTACGTATTATATTAATATGTCGACACGCTAGTGAACAAACAAGTATGGGCTGGAAAAGCATCCCATGCGATCGCATGGGATTAACCCTCTACAGCCATGCAATCGCATGGCCAGAGAAATCAGGTGACATGCTATAAAAGCTCAACTTCTGGTTCCAGTGTAATCATCTATCTATCTCTCGATACACACATATATATTATTATTATTATTATTATTATTATTATTATTATTATTATTATTATTATTATTATTATTATTATTATTATTATTATTATTATTATTAAGATTAATATTATTATTAATCCTATTATTATTAGTAGTATTAATATTATACATAAAATACTACGACGAGGTCTTGAGCGTGTCACTTTCAAAATGGGTTTTCAAGTGGGATAGAGCTAAGGAAATTATGGGTAATGTTCGGGGGTATATTTATGAATCAAACCTAGTATTTATCATTTCCGTTACGTCTACGTACTTTCCTACAATATTGAATCTCAATATTGATACGTAAGCACTCATATTTTATCTTTTATATATTAATTGTGTATCCATGTCTAGTGCTCGAGTATATATATTTATACATACGTGTATGCTAAATTTCGTCGTTAAACAGTTTATAATGAATCACGAATTAAATACATATATTACTGGTAAAAGGTATATGATATACATGTTTTTGGAAAGCTGGCGAAAAATCAATAACTTTTCATTTAGGAATCGCGTAATTTCGATGAACGAATTAAAAGATATGGACAACTGAATTATGATTAACGATAATTGGAATTGCTTTTGAATCTGCAATTAATATTTAAACAACTTGTTTGTAAGATTAATAAATTGGATTTTTGAGTATTACCAACTGAGTAAATGAATCCTTATATAAGGTACGTCTCATTTTGTTGAACTATTGTCAAAATTGACTTTTTGAAATGACTTTGGATAACTTTTGTATGTCGATCTCGAGCATTATGATTGTGATTCACTATGACCAGACCTAGCTTGATAGACATTTATTGACCAACATATGTTCTCTATGTTGAGATCTACGGTTAATTTTGCATTCCGAGTTTCAGTTACATTTTGGTGAACGACTTTATATGCTGCTAAGGTGAGTTTCATTTGCTCCCTTTTTAATTGCTTTTGCAATATATATTTTTGGGCTGAGAATACATGCACTTTATTTTAAACGCAATGGATACAAGTACATACTAAATTCTACACTGATTTTGAACCGAAAATCCCTTAGCTTTGGTAACTAGTAACTGCCGGTTATGAGAACTGGTGGGCGCGAATAGTTGTATATGGATCCATAGGGCTTGATATCCCCGTCCGAGCTAGAGCACTAGCCTTTTAACGGACGTATGCTATTTGAGAAGCGTACACGTTGGTTTGCGTGTATTATTAAGATGATTATACAAAGGGTACAAATTATATATACGTTAAGTTTAGTTACCAGGGTGCTCTGTTTCGTAGAATATTTTGATAAACGTTTCTGGATAAAACAACTGAAATCTTGTGATCCACCTTTATGTACAGATTATGCAAAACATTAAAACTATGAACTCACCAACCTTTGTGTTGACACTTGTTAGCATGTTTATTCTCAGGTTCCCTAGAAGTCTTCCGCTGTTTGCTTATATGTTAGACAAGCTATGTGCATGGAGTCTTACATGGCATATTTTTCAAGGAAACGTTGCATTCACCAAATCATCACCATGTATCTTATTTTGACTGCATTGTCAACGGAAGTACTATTGTAAACTATTATTTACGGTGATTGTCTATATGTAGATATCATCAGATGTCGAAAACCTTTGATTTAAATATTCATATATGGTGTGCCTTTTTCAAAAGAATGCAATGTTTACAAAACGTATCATATAGAGGTCAAATACCTCGCAATGAAATCGATGAATGACGTGTTCGTCCATATGGATTTGGAGCGATCGTCACACGTGGGAACTAGTGGACTCGCGTAGTTGCTTAGAAGACGTGCTTTTGGATTGATTAGGATTGGGTAGCATATCCCCAATCACCATGCTCAGTCTTTATTTTGTGTTAAGATCATGTGGTCGAAAACTCATATTTTTTACGAAAGTCGTAAAATGGCTGTTGTGGGCCCGGTGTCGTAAAACTTGTTTTATTATTGAAGCGTGTGAGTTTTACTTATTATAATGTGTTGTGAAAACCGTTTCGTCTAAAAGTGTCGGGAAGTGGTAGATCATTAAACGAAAAAAGAAAAATCCGGACAGAAGCTGACCAGGCTTATGCGCGCCGTACACTCTTCTGCCTTTTAAAAAAAAAATTTATGCATATTCAGTTGAATAACGGGTTGGGTCGTTACAAGTGGTATCAGAGCGTGGTCTAAGGGATTTAGGTGACTTGAGATAGGCGCCTAGACTTAGACTTTTTGTGTGTGCTTATTTGTTGCGGGACTTGTAGGATTACCGGTCGGAATGAGAACTTGGTTAGTGTCTTAGCGTGTAGGTGAACTAACTAGGGTATTGGTTTGTGTTGTGACCTTATTCTTGCGTGTGTCTATGTCGCGTAGAATATTTGGTTGTGTTGTTTATATCATTGAGCAAGGCGGTCGTTGTACTAACAAGTTGATACGCCGTGTGTGCGTAATAAGGACTTGCAAACCTTATTACGGGTGCAAATCGTGTCTAACAAGTGATGTACGACGAGTGTTTAGTAAGATGGGGCAGTGTTGAGCGTGTGGTTTTATACGTTCGTGGACTAATCGTTTTTGCATTCTTTAGAATGACGACGCGAAACGAGTTCGAGACGAATGACGAGGAGTTTAACGCTAGAGTTGCGGCCGCCGTTGCGGAGCAAATGGGTACGTTTCGAGAAGAAATGGATAGGAAGTATTCCGAATTTCAGAGTAGTAGTGAAATGGAGCGTTGTCTTAAGAGCTTCATGAGGACTAAACCCCCGATGTATGACGGGAAACCGGATCCTTTGGTAAGCACAACATGGATCTCGGATGTCGAAGGGTGTTTTCGCACTATTGAATGCCCTCCCGAGAAGATGACAAGACTCGCTACTAGCTTGTTGCGGGATAGGGCGAAGGATTGGTTGGATGGTAAAATTGATCTTGTCGGTGGAGAAGCATTTATGGGGTTATCGTGGGACGATTTTAAGAAGGAATTCTTCGAGGAGTTCTGGACTTCAGCCGATTTTTAGGAAATGCGTAATGAGTTACGAAATTTACAACAAGGATCTATGGACTTGAATACTCTCAAGACGACCTTTATGGCGAAGGCTCGTTTTTGCCCGGAGTATATTGGGAATGATCGTATGTTGATGGAAGATTTCTATCGAACCTTGAATGATGACTTGCAGGGCAAGATTAGTGTTGGTTAAGTGAACTTGTTTGTAGAGTTATTCAACATGGCTAGGGGTTTCGAGTCGTATTCACGATCGAAGATTGGCGAACCTTCAAGTGAGAGAAGGGTTGTTTCATATGGTGCTCCAAGTAAGAGGATTAAGGGTCCGAGTGTGAGCACGGGTGGTACATGGACGGGTATATCGGACTCTAGTGCGTCTACGTGTTACAATTGTGGCTTGAGGGGTCACAAGTCTTGGGAATGTTCGGTGCCAAAGGGTGATGGCACGATGTGCTTCAATTGCCAAGAAGAAGGACATCGTAAGTCGGAGTGTCCGGAGTTAGCGGGGACGGGTACAATAAGGAGACGTTAAGGTACGTTTCGTTTTAATAAATATGTCCTTTGATTATTTATCATGTGCCGATGAGCTCGTTTGTTGAATGCATTGTGTAGTGCATGTTATTGTTATGGGTGACATTCCTGATGGAATTACCATACGGTGACGTTTTGATTAATGGGCGAAGGGCGTAAGACTTGGTGCAACCAAGTATTCCTTAGTGTTGGGTAATGTTTCTACCAAGCCATGGGTATGGGCTTTGATGATCGGTTGTTAAGCGTGTGTTTGCTTTCATGTGTCGGTGAACCATGAGGTTCGATGGGTGGTTTAAAACTCTAAAAATCGAGTGTTTGATCTCGATGTGTGTTGGTAATGGAGTCTACGTGACGCGGTGTTAGGTGCCTATTTCATACCTACTAGCGTGGTATTCGACTCCGATGGTGTTGCGGTCACATTGTACTTAGGGTACCGGAGAGAAACCATTAGGTACATGAGTGACTAGGTGGAAATTTGACAAGCTAGAGCAATCGGAAGATTGCAAGATTTAAGTTTGTGTAGTTTGTGGTGAACTCTTCGTCCGAAGTGTTTAAGGATAGGTTAAAATCCTTCGTTTGCTCAAGGTTGGAGCAAGGTATTGTGATGTGGTTATGGGACGGAGTTCTAAGTGGGGGAGTTTGAACTCTCGCACGAAGATGTTCTAGTGTATTGATATGGGACGATGCTCATATGGATTCGGAGCTAGCGTTGAAACCTACGTTGGTCGATTGTGGTAAAAGTACGATTTGGAATAAATTGTACTTATGGTTTTGGATTTAAATTATCACCGAGGTGGTAATGTGGCGAATCTCAATTAGAGATAATGGATGTGTTTGACGAGCAAGGTGAGATCCCTCGGTTAAGGGATGTGTGTGGCGGATTCTCTTATAGAGAATTATTGTTTTGTGCCTATGTGCGATATAGGTGTTTCTTGCTTGATTGTGGTGGCGTTGTGTACACGTACGTGTGATGCGTGTGCAAATATTTTCAATGTGAGTGGAATGTTTCTAAGTATGTGTATATACTTGTTGTTTGGGATGGATGGTTAGTGTATTCCGTTAGGATTCACTATGGTGTAGCAGTGCGTGATCTTACACTACTCGTTGATTGAGGCCAAAAGAGCGTATGTGATTGGTGGGTTATGGTCGTTGACTCGGTCCGCTAACTTCACCATGGGAGTAGTGTTATATCGGTATGGTATAACGTTATCGGAATGGGAGTACCATTCCTGTGTTGAGATTTGGGAGGTGAATCACGTGTGGTTGCGGATTCACGGTGACGAGTGTAGTTCGGTCATCTTATTGTGGAAATGAGTCGCGTGTAGTTCGGATTCACAATGACACGTGTGGATGCGGTCATTATATTGAGGAAGTGAGTCTCGTGTAGTTCGGATTCACAATGACTCGTGTGGATGCGATCATTCTATTAGGATAGTGACTCTCGTGTAGTTCGGATTCACTGACGCGTGTGTAGTTCGGTCAATCCCGATTGTTGTTGCGGTGGAGGTAGTGAGTCGCATGTGGTGTGAAAGGACCCGTCCTAATCCATCTGGACGAATACATTACATTTGGTTACATCGCGAGGTACTTGACCTCTATATGATACATTTTACAAACATTGCATTCGTTTTTAAAAGACAAACTTTCATTACATCAAAAGTTGACGGCATGTATACCATTTCATAATATATCCAACTATAATTGACTTAATAATAATCCTGATGAACTCAACGACTCGAATGCAACGTCTTTTGAAATATGTCATGAATGACTCCAAGTAATATCTTTAAAATGAGCAAATGCACAGCGGAAGATTTCTTTCATACCTGAGAATAAACATGCTTTCAAGTGTCAACCAAAAAGTTGGTGAGTTCATAGGTTTATCATAAAACAATAAAACTCATCATTTTGATAGACCACAAGATTTAAATCATGCATGGTACAAATGGGCCCGAATCCTATACCCAGCTGTAATGTACATGTGATATCTTTTAAATACAGTACACCTTTCTCGTGTACGAAATCATCTTTCATAAATCTTAGTAACCGTACACATATCCCGTGCATAAAAATAATATACACATAACCTGTGTATAAAATCATTCTCTCGATACATAACATTCATTTTTCATGGCTTTCATAGCTTGGCTTGGTAACCGACCTTAACATATAATGCGCATAATAATATCCCCAAACCAGAACATCTCGTCTGTATAATAATCATATAAACTTCGAAGTACTAAACACCACGCCCACTAGCCCTTCCGTCTAGTGAACATTCTGGGTGGGGGTGTTAAACTCGGTAGCTACCTTTAGGATTCGTGTCAATTAGACATGCACTAATTCTCAAAATTAGTGATGTTCCTTAATTCTTAGGTTACCAAGCAATAATAATCAGGGGAAAATATTCATATCAATTGTGGCAATTATCACGTCCACATAATTCAATGGTGGCAATTATCACGTCCACATAATTCATTCGAGGAATGTTTTGCTTGTGCCTATCTCGTCAAACATTTATAAAAGCATTTCATGTATTCGTAGTTCAAAATGTATTTCAAAAGCATTTAATAAAGCAGTTGTAAAAGTAGCGCATGTATTCTCAGTCCCAAAAATGTAAAGAGTAAAAGGGAATCAAATGAACTCACCTAATGTATTTTGTAGTAAAAATACATATGACTATATTGAACAATGCAGGGTTGGCCTTGGATTCACGAACCTATATCATTTGTACTTATTAAAACATATAATTTAACATGTAATAATAATCAACTTAGTATACCTGTATTATTTATATATTATATTACTTATTTTAAAATAGTAATATATTTGTTATTTCAATTGTTATTTATATCTATATATCTGTTATATTAAAATAGTAAATTAAATATTTCATATATTTTAGATAATGAATTAATATTTATTATAGAATTATCAATATGGTTAGATTATATGTATTAAATATATTTGTATATAACTAATATTTATTTGATAAAATTATATCTATAATAATAATAATAGTAATCATATTTGTAACTAGGGTTTTGATAATAATAATTATAAATGGTAACTAATACTTATACTAGTAATAATAATAATAATTAAAAAAAAATGATACTTAATAATACTTATTTTACTAATCATAATATTAACAATAATAATACTAATATTTATATTACTGACTATAATGATAATAATACTACTAATAATAATAAGTATAAAAATAATGATATTACTAATAATAATACTTAAGTTTATCATTTCATAATCATCTTATCTAGAATCTTTTAGTCATATTTTCATATTTTAGTCATGTTCTCATTATCATAATAATAATATCAATAATAATTGTAATAATAAAAATAATTAAAATGAGTAACTACCTTCAAGAAAAAGTCCCAAAAATAAAATCTTATGCCCGGGCTCGAACCCGCGACCTCTTGTTTAACACAAACACTCCCTAACCACTCTTCTGTTTCCATTTTTCTGATTTATTCTATAACCTTAATATAATTAACTCGTCTTTCTATTTCATCTTTGTAAAAACCCATTTAAATCATAAATGGCCCAACAACATATACATAACCCAAGTCCATTATCATTATTATCTGCATCATCGTGGGTTTGGTGTTCAAGCTTTAAAACAGACACGATCATCCACATCGTTATCATATTCATGAAATCACGATCACTTTTATTTTCTATCATAATCTTCGTGAATCACGCTTTTATAACCATAATCTATAAAATCCCCATATAACATCGTTGGATCATTATCGTCATTAAGATTGTATATCTTAAGATTATCATCTTTATCTAATCATCATAATAATCTTATTCGTAACCCTAATCATCTATCCCTAAGCTTCATCATTCTAATCTCCTTTTATGTTTTAACATCGACACCAACATAAGATTCATTCTTGCTGCTGTTATAGATTGAAGGAAAGATAAAATGTATTACGTAGCAGCATGAGGGGTTTGCAGACCTGATTGCATCGAGGCTGTCAAAACAGGTGGGAGGGTTCGGCCACTCATCAGAATGTTACCAGCCCAATAAGATAAGCCAAATCATAAGCCCAACATAAGAAAAGAATTTTTATCTTGGCCCATCAAGCATAATTATGGGACACGTCCCAACTTAGAAGCAGGAAGAGGGTATACGTCGAGCAGTATGTAATCAACTGGGGTCCTGTTTCTTTTTCTTGGATTCTTACAGGGATTAACAAATGGTGAAAATAAAATAGCACAAGTGGTTGAGATGTAGCTGCCAGCCAATGAAAGAAAAAAAGAATGGAATTCCCACTTCACTTTAATACTTAACATTTAGCAAATACTTTAATTGATTAGGACTATTATATTCGATAGTTGGGTTTTACTTACAAAGTATCTGTCGGCCAGAAGAGAAGCAAGGAAACGCGTCGGCCATTTAGAAATAGAAAAGGAACGCGTGCAACTTATGTAGCAGGTGGTAAAGTGGGTGGTTATGGTTTTTGGGTTCACAACAAACAAAACAAATCGTCTTGATGGTGCTTTGGGTAAATAACTAGCAAGAGAAAGCTGATAGTTATGGATTGAAGGTAGTGGTGATCAAAGATGGTTTCGTTAGCAACGGTAGGAATAATAATGGGTTTTGGTTTAGGTTTACAATCGAACACCAAAGTGGAAAGATGTAACTTGTTGGTTCATGGTTAGTTGTGACAGAATCATAAAACAAAAGCAGTTTAGCAATTATCCTAGTGATGGTTCGATGATTTTAAATGGTGATGATGATGGTAGTTTTAGCTTTGGTTTTTCATTATAAGAAAAGGACTTATTTTAGTGTTACTATCAAAAGAAAACATGTAGGGTATTGTATATGTAATTATATGCAAATGAGGTGACTTGAATGAGTTCTATTCGTGACAAAAATTTAGAAAAGTAGAAACAGTTTGGAAGTAGTAAAGTCAAAAGAAAATATAATGGAGAGTTGTGCTGGAAAGTTGATGCATGTATATGTATATGTAGAGTTAAAACATTACTGTAGCGTTGTTAAAAAAAACACACAAAATAACAAAAGGGTCTTGCTCCATACACCTGTCATTATATATATATATATATATATATATATATATATATATATATATATATATATATATATATATATATATATATATATATATACATTTTTTTTTATTTACACACAATGGTTCGTGAATCGTCGAGAAATAGTCAAAGATTAAATGAACCCATGTAAACAGTTCAAAGTTTTTGAGACTTAACATTACAGACTTTGCTTATCGTGTCAGAATCATATAAAGATTAAGTTTAAATTTGGTCGGAAATTCCCGGGTCGTCACACGGTGCGGATTCACTAAGGCGCGTGTAGTTTCGGCCAGCCTTCACGTGGTTTGTGTTGAGAACTATTGGTTGTTTCATACACCAATGGTGGGGTCGTGAGGACCATGTTGTGTGATTAGTGATGCGATAGCCATGTTTCGCTCACATGTTGTTACGGGTGTGACAATGGTCGATTTTGTACACCTTGAGATTATCGTTGCCATAGTCGTTTTGGGCGCTAGCAGTTTTAGCCGTTTGCTTATGATGTTACGATAGCTGCGTATTGGTCGTATTACGCACTACACGGGATGTTTAGTGGTAAGCGTATCCGTAAGGATTCGTTTTTGTTCGGTCTTCATCGTTTCGGGTTGTTGACATTAGGTTGAACTTGGTGACTATTAGCATTGTACTTAGTAAGGGTATGCTAAAGGATTGATATCTCTGTAAGAGATTGGTTGAGTTTTTCCCGATGTGAGGGATTAAGCAAGTTTTAGTGCTCGGATTTGATAAATCACGGATGACGATTTAGTGTTAAAAGCGATTCATTGGGAAGGAATTGCATAGAGAAGTTGGAAGGAAACATTATGTTTCCGCGTGTGTTAAGCGATCGTGGTACATTTTGAATGATGTGTGCATTGCATGTCTCGGAATGCGTGCAAGTGTGTCTTGGGTATGTAGGAATAATCTTCGAGTTTATGGTAATATGGTGGAAGTCGGTTTGGAACATATGTTTGAGGACCATTGAGTTTGGGTCGGATTGGTTACGTGACGAGGATCACGAGGACGTGATCAATTCTAAGTGGGGGAGAGTTGTAAGACCCTAATATTGATTCTACATAGAGTATTTATGGTGTACTTAAGTGGGTGAAGCGTGGAACGAATTATTAAACTGGCAGGCTGTTCTGACCTCTGTGCACGCCGCGCAAGGTCAAGGGTGCGCGCCGCGCACCCCATATGGGACAAATTTCCTGTTTCGTTTTAATTAGAGTTTATTAAGGGGCTCTTTGGTCTTTTCACTTGAGGACGGATCTGAGAGCTTATCAGCTGGTTTGGATCCAATTTTAGATCACTTTCAATCCATTCAACACTCTCATCCATTCTTAGAGAGAGAGAGAGAGAGAGAGAGAGAGAGAGAGAATTGGGGTTTTGGAGAAGAAGAAGCTCGAATTGATCAAAAGCTAGAGTGTTAAAGTTGTTCACCTCGTTCCTAGCTACGTTTTGGTTGTTGTGGTAAGTTCTAACTCCGAATTTCATTGTTTGATTTGATATTCAAAGTTAGGGTTTGAACTTGATTTGTAGAGAAACTCATTTAAACTCTTGAAGTGAGTTCATTGATGCTAGTAATCGGGTTTATTGTTGTTGTTGGTGGGTTTTGGGTTGGAAACCGACTTGGCCATAATTTTGGACTTGTAATTGGGTTTAATCACTAGGTTTAGGGATTATGGAAGTGTTGAAACCCATTTTAGTGTATTTGAAAGACTAATTTTGAATTGAGTCAAAATTAGGGTTTATGGGTGATTTTGAGAATGATAAGTGTTTAACACTTGTGTTTGGGTTTAATTGGCGTATTAAGACCATTTTCACTTGTGTTAGTGATTATTGGTTAGTTTGGGCGCGTTTTGTGCTTGGAAGTGCAATTGGTCGAAGTTGCACTAAGTGTCGTTTTGAGTTGGTTTGTAAATCCACTCTAAGTGTGTTACTTGTATTGTGATATTGGAATAGGTACATTCCATCGGCGAGTTGCGGATTATTCAGTAGCATTCATCAACACGACAAGGTGAGTGTTAATATCCTATGTGCATATGTATGTGTAGGACTTTTTCTCTTCGGTTTGTTGTGGTGGTTTATACAAGCCAGGTCTTTGTTGATTGAAAGTGTTGTTTTGAGTTGGTTAGTTATTCAGACCTTGTTGATTATACGAGTTATTGTTAAGTGCACTTGAATTATAAAGAATGTTTTGATTTCGATTAAAGTTTGGCCTTGCCGGTTGATAATTATTTTGATAATTATTTCCCGGCCTTTGGTTCATGTATGAAACATTCTCACGTTGTTCCATCGTTTGCTCAATGTGACAATCTTTCGTTAAGTGTGTTCCACCGCATTGCTCACAACTGATTCGTATTGCATAAATATCTTTAGTCATCTTTTCCATTCGTCTCTCGAAAGCATCTATTTTTACGGAAACGGAATCAAAGTCATGGCTAGAATCGGCTCTAGCCGCTTTAGATGAACGAAAAATATCTTTTTCCTGGTGCCACTCATGCAAGTGGGAGGCTGTGTTATCAATAATTTTGTAAGCTTCAGTTTCGGTTTTCTTCATAATGGAACCACCAGCTGTTATGTCGATGTATTTTCGTGTAGCAACGTCGCATCCTTGGTAGAATATTTGTACTATTTGATAAGTATCTAAACCGTGCTGAGGACATCCTCTCAACAACTTTCCGAATCTTGTCCACGCCTCATATAGAGTTTCATTTGGCTTTTATGTGAACGTAGCTATTTCTCCTTGAAGTCTCACGGCTTTAGATGCAGGAAAGAATTGTTTAAGAAATTTTTCAACTAAAACATCCCATGTGTCAATCGCCCCTTCAGGTAACGATTCTAACCAATCTTTGGCTTCTCCCTTTAAAGTCCAGGGAAATAACATGAGATATATCTGTTCATCCTCAACTTCTCGGATTTTAAATAGAGTACAGATCCTATTAAAGGTACGAAGATGTTCGGTTGGATCTTCTTTTGGCGTACCACTATATTGGCATTGATTAGTGACCATGTGTAGGATTTGTCCTTTGATTTCATAATCTGGTGCATTAATGTTTGGTTTAATAATGGCGTAACCTTGGCCAGTGCGTGTGGCTCTCATTCGATCTTCCATACTTAGAGGTTCCAGATTTTCCATTATTGAATTTGTTGAATACGAATCACTAGAGGATTCTGATTTAATGGTTTGTGGTTCAGGAGTAATGATTAGTGGTTCTGGATCTTGGAATTGTCCTTGAATATCCTCCGGGTTCTCGGTAGTGAAGTCGGGTTCAAAAAATGGATTATCGGAAATTTGAATTGGAGTACTTGGTCGACTAGATGACGATTCTAAAGAAAAATCAACGGCGATAATATTGGCTAGATGTCTTGATCGGGTTACAGGTGGTGAACGTATGAAAGGTGGTGAACGTTTTGCTCGGTGCATTCACAGAATATCCTATTAGTTATAAAAAGATAGAAAAATTATATAAGTTATCAAATTAATAGACTTTTCTGCTTTTACCCACGTTTCGAATAGCCAAAAGATGTAGCAGGGAGCCAGAACCCTTTAAATCGGAAGCTCACAACTCAACCACTAACAAATCCAACTATTACTACGAAGCAGAAAATTTGGATGTCTATCAATTTAACCGCTTAAAATAATTTTTTGTTTTTAATTATTAGAGAAGAAATAGAGAAAATTCTAAGTCCTAAAAACTAGAGCGGCGAGAAATAAGAAAGAAAAAGAGTAGCGTCGAAAAAGGTCGAAAAATAAAAAATTGAAAAATAAAATAAGAAAGTAGCGCGTCGAAACTTAAAATTCTAAAAATTAAATATTAAAAGTTGCGTCTAAAGGTATTAAAACTTAAAATAAATTCTATATCCAAAACGGCAATATCTTAATTAGGCACTAAATTTTATTAAATACTAAAACGATAAGCGACGTCGTAAAATTCTAAAGCGGCTAAATTCTAGTCTAAAGAAAAAGTACTTAAGGGATTTTATGGTAAATCCTAAAAATCTAAAAGTATAAAAATAACTACGGCAAAAACTATAACTTAAACTAATTACGAGTGAAAAATATAAATATTACGAATAAACGATTAAAAAGATACGAAATATAGAAATAATACTTAAAGTTATGAAAATACAATTTTTATAAAAATATTATTTTTATTATTGTATAAAAGTATTTATAAAACTAATTAACACTTAAAACTTAAAATACAACTTTAATTAAACTATGACTAATTAATATTAAATATAAACCCTAATTAGATTAATTAATAAAAATAATAATTAAATTAAACCCTAAAACGTAATTAATGCAGTCTGAGGTTCAGGCGTGTCAGGCAGCTCCGCGAGTGCGGAGGTCTGCTGCCCAAAAGCTCTGCGAGTGCAGAGGATGCAGATTCAAACGAGCTGCAGGCCCAAATTACGCAGGTTCGGTTTTTTTTTTAACACTTATTATAAATACAAAATATTTTTACAAAATACGAAATAATATATTTTTACAAAAATATAGTTTACAAAAATATAGCTTTTTGCTTCTGCGTCCCCGGCAGCGGCGCCAAAAACTTGATGTTATAGCGAGGGGGTACGTAATAGTTATTATTTTACTACGAAATAATATTAAATACGATACAATTTTACACAAGTTATTTATTTATTTAAAGAATGGATATACCTAAACCTTGCTACAACACTTATAGGCAGTGTACCTAATCGTAGAGTAGTGTAGTTTTTAGTAAGTCCGGTTCGTTCTACAGGAAGCTAATTGAAAACGTACTATATTTTTATACAACCATATTTATATAAATATATATAATTATATATAGGTAGTATTATTATTATTATAAAAAGGGGGTTTTACCGTTTAATGACCGGTTTGTCTATTTTATATTTTTAGGTGTAAAGATAAATGACAATAATTAAAGTGCGTAAAATAAATAACGATAAATAAAATGCGATATATAAAATTGCGAGTAATAAAATGACGTTAAATAAAAGTACGATGAAATATGAAATAAAAGTATTATGCTTATTTAAACTTCCGTAATCATGATGTTTGACGTTTTAATTTTAATTTATTTCTCTGGGTTAATTGTCCTTTGTCCTGGTTTATTTGATACCTATCTGGTTTTTGTCCATAATAGTCCATCGGTCATAATTATAAAATGCTCATCAAATTAACCTTATTCCCGAAGTTAAATATTCCAACTAATTAGGGATTCGAACTGTAACAAGGTTTTAATACTTTGTTAATAATTACACCAGGTTATCGACTTCGTGTAATCCAAGGTTTTAATAGTTTGTTAACAATTACATCAATTATCCTTGTATGTAATCCACCCCTGTTTTAATGAGATATGAATATTAATTTACCCACTTGATCAGAATGAATAATCAATTACCCAACCCAAATAATTAATTAAATGATTATAAAAGATGTCGTATAAACGTCACTAAATAGAACATACATAATCATTTTAATAATTATTAGATTAACTAATTTGAAGATAGGTTCGACAGGTTCCAATGAGTTGTCATTCGATTAGACAATACCCCCTATCTATTAATAGTCAATAGTCCAATATCCACAAGTGTCGGTCTTTTATCCAAACCTTAATTATGGTACAAAATCTAATAACCCCGTCTTAATATTTAGTCTATCATCACGATTACTTTGGCTCAAATAAGCATAATATTAACTTAGTTACGATACATTAATTTAAAAAGGAAGAACATAGCTTACAGTGATTATTTATCGCGTAGCGTTACACGGACAGAGTTTCGACTTTAAAACCCGTAAAACATTCTTACAATAACCTTATTATTATTAACTTAAAATTATAATTACAATTATAAAATATAAATATAAATATAAACTGAGATAGATAGATAGAAATGGGGTCTGGATTTCGGCAGAATTCGTTGGCTTTTATAGGGGAAATTGTGTCAGGGCTGCTCCGCGATCGTGGAGTTTTAAGCCTTCACAGCTCCGCAATCGTAGAGATTCTGATTCCAGCTCACAAACTTTTGGCCATTTGCTTGTCGACATAATTAATAAATATATATATAATTTATATAATTATTTATATATTATATTATATTCTTGTGCATAGTTGACTTGTACTTTTAGCTCTGTTGACTCGCGCGTTGATGCTCAGTTCATGTCTCAGTTCCAGATTTTCGAACGTCCTTTCGTACGCTTAGATATCTTGTACTTTACATTTCGCGGCTTGTACTCTTGTCAATTTTAGACGTTTCTTATCAATAAATTGAACCACTTGGATTGTACTTTGTACTTTTGAGCTTTTTGGTCGTTTGCGTCTTCAAATCGTCGTTTTCTTCTTTTTTCTTCGCACTTATTTATTTAAACGATTATTACATAAAAATAGAACAATAGTAACTAAAAGTTTTACATATTCAAAGGATATTGTGCCTAAATATATGTTCATTTGGAGCACTATCAAATATCCTCACACTTGTAAGTTGATTGTCCTCAAGCAATACATAACTTGAAATAAAATCACACTTCACTCGAATCACTTTTTTTTTTATTCTCACACTTTATACATCAGTGATTTTGATACGGCGGTATAAACAATGATAGTAACGATGTGGTTTACAGTCCCACATGACTATGAAAATTTAGATCCTTTAAGGAATTTGGATCTTTATGAAAACATTTGATCTTTTAAAAATTCATTCTAGCTTTTACCCTAGATAAGTTTTCCAGAATAACCCTTCATCGGTGTTTTCAAATTGTTTTTGTGGGTTTGGTGGGTTTCAGATTTGAAAATTTTAGCTCAAAACTTATGGTTTTGTGTCACCCACTTGCTAACCTTGTATTAGGAAAGCACACGTCCAGTATACTTGCTCCGTATATTACCTTTCGGTAAACTACCGTCCGGTTCTAAAGGAAAGCGTTGAACAAGCAACTGTTAAGGCAATGTCTAATGACATGCATTTGTTCATGGTCCACAACGTGTCGGATGCAATTACTATCCTTTGTAGGAGAAATAGTAAAGATCACCCAATAATTTTTCGGTCTGGCACAAGGTCCTGTCTTTGACCATGCTATGCAACCACCATTCTTACGGTTGATACCCGATTTGGTTCAGGTGACCTAATGAATTCTAGGTGAATTCCTAGGATTTTACGTTCAATGGTAATGAACGCATTGAAAATAGGTTTTCAGAAAACAAATCGGTTTTAATTTGATCAAAATATTTTCTCATTCAAGCTCGAGTTTAGATATCATTGAATTCCATGAGTTTGTAATTCTCAATCTTTAAAGTCAATCTCAAGGATTGAGTAATATCAGGCTTAAAAGCTGATTTTTAATCTTTAAGGAGATTATCCTTTCTGGGGGTCTGATTCATTAGTCTTATCAAGCTAATTTGCACGGCGCCGTCCCAATTTTACGAGACAGATCCTCTCATGGTTAGGATAAGTCTGACCACTTGGCGACCCTGTTTGATGCTGAGGTCCGTGGATTTCCTGCTGATTTTAGAGATGACTTTTCTAGTTTTTTGTCAACCTACAGCACGTCTGGACGACAATTTCTTGACCTAAATCAAGAAGCGCGTGTCTTTTTTGAAAGACTTTACTTCCTTTTAATGATGGAATTGATTCATCGTGCAGATCCATCTTTCTTTCAAATATATTACAGTAAATTAGATAAAACTGATTAAAATCGTCTAAAATAAAAGTACCTGTAATAATCTTGTACAAACATATGTGATATGTGTTTTAAATAACTTGGTAAATTCTTCCCACATTTAGCTTTTATTTATTTTTTTCTTTGCCTTTTTATTCTCCTCTATTTCAATTTAAATGAATTCTAACATTTTCGGTTGTTTCTCCATTTATGTTCTCTTCGAGGTAACAATAATTTCGGCATTAATACATAGTTTTATCGTTCATAAATATGTATAAACATGATTTTGAATTCACTTAGTTGAAAATTTTTCAAATTTTCACAAAATTTGGCAATTAAACTAAGTGTAAACCCGAGAGAATTTATAACCCTTCCCCACACTTGAGATCATGCAATGCCCTCATTTGCATGAAATCAGACTATAATTATAAATTCATGAGGGTGATTAGTGTAGAAAAGTGATTAAAAATACCGAGTTTACAAACATATTATTTTATATCACATTTGATATTTTGCGTCTTGTCGTCAAAATTAGTAGCTTTTGCTGAACTTAATGTCAGTCTTTAAAAGTGCGCTGTTTTACCCTGTTTTGTACATAAGATAAACCACAAACATATAATATATATATATATATATATATATATATATATATATATATATATATATATATATATATATATATATATATATATATATATATATATATATATTTTATAAAAACCTTTATTTATTAAAACAATTTAAATGAATAATTTTTTAAAATTTTGTTTCCTTTTACTTTAGGTAGTTTCGGTATGTTTACCTAGTCCGTCCCTCGATAAAGTTTAAAATTTGTAGTTAAAGTGATTGTTTTAAAAGCAAATATTTTTGGGTTTTTTAATTTTTTTTTTTGGTATACTTTAGATCAATAAAGTTAAAAATAATGATAACGAAATTTTTCGCCCCGCCCTCGGGTAAAGCAATTTCGGTTCAACGACCTAGTCTTCAACTCACGACGAATTTTAGAAATCATTTTTTAAACTTAAAAAGAAATAAAGTAAATTTTGTTTTTAAATTCACACAAAACTTAAATTTAAAAAGCGTATTAATTTCATACAAACCTACAAAACAAAACAAAAAAATTCAGAATGAAGGGAGAAAACTAGTTCTTTAGTGTCTGCTAGCGGAAAAGACCAATCGGATTCCATTCTCGGAACTATACGAGAACAGAACAACTAACCCTAGACAACGTTTTCTTTTTAGAACATTTGAATCTCCCCACACTTAGGTAACTATGGTGTTGAAATTGTGGTTAACTTCATTGTCAATTTCTCTTGGACCATAATCAACTTGCATATCTGTGACTTTTGCTTTAAGCCATTGGTCGGATTCCTGTGTAATATCCACAAATTCAACTAGTTTCGCCTTTTCTTTGGGCGATAGATTGGATACTAACCGGTTACATAACTTAAAGTTCCCCATGGTTCTAGCATCGCGAATTCGTTTAATATGTTTCTTCATTGAACTATTAATAACGGGGTCATTTAATTTCGTATCAACAACGGGGTTCTTTGTTAGCAGGTCATCATTAGGTGTTACTTCATTTTCCCCACACTTAGGCGTTTTATTATTGTTAAGCACTACCGTTGGAGTTGGTAAAACAACATGGTTCTTACCAATCGTTTTTGTTGGTTCAACGGTTTTGGTTAGTGGAGATTTAGACTTTCGACTCACAAAGGTGATCAATTTTTCATCATTGCTAAGTGTCTTTCTACCTTTTCTTACATCAAATAACGCCCCGGTAGACGCTAAGAATGGTTGACCTAAAATTAGAGGAATGTTTGGGTCCTCTTCTATGTCAATGACAATAAATTCGACTAAAAAGGTTAAATTACCCACTTGAACGGGTAGGTTGTCAGCAATTCCAACTGGGTGCCTAATGGTTTGATCAAAGAGTCGAACACTCATTTTCGTTAGACTTAGCTCACCTACTCCTAATCTCTTATATAATGAAAGAGGCATAACACTCACACTCGCACCTAAATCTGCTAGTGCATCATACATGACACAATCACTAAGTAGACAAGGAACAATAAATTCACCCGGATCACCCAACCTTGGTGGAGGTTTTGGTGGATCTGTCTTTACCGGGTTTACTTTTACTGTTTTTGTTTCTTGCACTTTCTTATTCTTCTTCTTCTTTACAGAGGTATCACAAACTTTATTACCTATTACTTGCTCATACTCAACTCCTTTTCTTGGAAACGGGATGGGTGGTCTATATGGTGCCACCACTAGCTTTACATACTCGGGTGGTGGTGGTGGCGTAACTTCTTCATTGTTACTCACATCTAAAACCTTCCCATCTTCTGATGATGGTTTTTCAGAATTTGTTGACACCATATTAACATTCTCATTCCGAGGATTTACTTCAGTATTACTCAGTAGCTTTCCTTATTCCCTCTCACTCATCATGCTAGCAAGAGTACCTACGTGTTTTTCTAGATTCAAAATGGAAGCTTGTTGAGTTCTTAATGACTGATCAAACCTCTCATTCGTTTGGGTTTGAGTAGTAATAAATTGTGTTTGAGATTCCATTAGCTTTGCCATCATTTTTTCTAGATTTGACTTTTTCTCTTCGGTTTGTTATGGTGGTTTATACAAGCCAGGTCTTTGTTGATTGAAAGTGTTGTTTTGAGTTGGTTGGTTATTCAGACCTTGTTGATTATACGAGTTATTGTTGAGTCCACTTGAATTGTAAAGAATGTTTTGATTTCGATTAAAGTTTGGCCTTGGCGGTTGATAATTATTTTGATAATTATTTCCCGGCCTTTGATTCATGTATGAAACATTCTCACGTTGTTCCATCGTTTGCTCGATGTGACAATATTTCGTTAAGTGTGTTCCACCGCATTGCTCACAACTGATTAGTATTGCGTGAATATTTTTAGTCATCTTTTCCATTCGTCTCTTGAAAGCATCTATTTTTGCGGAAACGGAATCAAAGTCATGGCTAGAATCGGCTCTAGCCGCTTTAGATGAACGAAAAATATCTTTTTCCTGGTGCCACTCATGCGAGTGGGAGGCTGTGTTATCAATAATTTTGTAAGCTTCAGTTGCGGTTTTCTTCATAATGGAACCACCAGCTGTTATGTCGATGTCTTTTCGTGTAGCAACGTCGCATCCTTGGTAGAATATTTGTACTATCTGATAAGTATCTAAACCGTGCTGAGGACATCCTCTCAACAACTTTCCGAATCTTTTCCACGCCTCATATAGAGTTTCATTTGGCTTTTGTGTGAACGTAACTATTTCTCCTTGAAGTCTCACGACTTTAGATGCCGGAAAGAATTGTTTAAGAAAATTTTCAACTAAAACATCCCATGTGTCAATCGCCCCTTCAGGTAACGATTCTAACCAATCTTTGGCTTCTCCCTTTAAAGTCCAGGGAAATAACATGAGATATATCTGTTCATCCTCAACTTCTCGGATTTTAAATAGAGTACAGATCATATTAAAGGTACGAAGATGTCCATTTGGATCTTCTTTTTGAAATGTCCCGTTCTTATTGATTAAAAATGTTCCATATTAATTGATTTCGTTGCGAGGTTTTGACCTCTATATGAGACGTTTTTCAAAGACTGCATTCATTTTAAAACAAACCATAACCTTTATTTCATCAATAAAGGTTTAAAAAGCTTTACGAAGATTATCAAATAATGATAATCTAAAATATACTGTTTACACACGACCATTACATAATGGTTTACAATAGAAATATATTACATCGACATATGTTTCTTGAATACAGTTTTTACATAATATCATACAAACATGGACTCCAAATCTTGTCCTTATTTTAGTATGCAACAGCGGAAGCTCTAAATATTCACCTGAGAATAAACATGCTTTAAACGTCAACAAAAATGTTGGTGAGTTATAGGTTTAACCTATATATTATCAAATCATAATAATAGACCACAAGATTTCATATTTCAATACACATCCCATACATAGAGATAAAAATCATTCATATGGTGAACACCTGGTAACCGACATTAACAAGATGCATATATAAGAATATCCCCATCATTCCGGGACACCCTTCGGATATGATATAAATTTCGAAGTACTAAAGCATCTGGTACTTTGGATGGGGTTTGTTAGGCCCAATAGATCTATCTTTAGGATTCGCGTCATTAGGGTGTCTGTTCCCTAATTCTTAGATTACCAGACTTAATAAAAAGGGGCATATTCGATTTCGATAATTCAACCATAGAATGTAGTTTCACGTACTTGTGTCTATTTTGTAAATCATTTTTAAAACCTGCATGTATTCTCATCCCAAAAATATTAGATTTTAAAAGTGGGACTATAACTCACTTTCACAGATTTTTACTTCGTCGGGAAGTAAGACTTGGCCACTGGTTGATTCACGAACCTATAACAATATATACATATATATCAAAGTATGTTCAAAATATATTTACAACACTTTTAATATATTTTGATGTTTTAAGTTTATTAAGTCAGCTGTCCTCGTTAGTAACCTACAACTAGTTGTCCACAGTTAGATGTACAGAAATAAATTGATAAATATTATCTTGAATCAATCCACGACCCAGTGTATACGTATCTCAGTATTGATCACAACTCAAACTATATATATTTTGGAATCAACCTCAACCCTGTATAGCTAACTCCAACATTCACATATAGAGTGTCTATGGTTGTTCCGAAATATATATAGATGTGTCGACATGATAGGTCGAAATATTGTATACGTGTCTATGGTATCTCAAGATTACATAATATACAATACAAGTTGATTAAGTTATGGTTGGAATAGATTTGTTACCAATTTTCACGTAGCTAAAATGAGAAAAATTATCCAATCTTGTTTTACCCATAACTTCTTCATTTTAAATCCGTTTTGAGTGAATCAAATTGCTATGGTTTCATATTGAACTCTATTTTATGAATCTAAACAGAAAAAGTATAGGTTTATAGTCAGAAAAATAAGTTACAAGTCGTTTTTGTAAAGGTAGTCATTTCAGTCGAAAGAACGACGTCTAGATGACCATTTTAGAAAACATACTTCCACTTTGAGTTTAACCATAATTTTTGGATATAGTTTCATGTTCATAATAAAAATCATTTTCCCAGAATAAAAACTTTTAAATCAAAGTTTATCATAGTTTTTAATTAACTAACCTAAAACAGCCCGCGGTGTTACTACGACGGCGTAAATCCGATTTTACGGTGTTTTTCGTGTTTCCAGGTTTTAAATCATTAAGTTAGCATATCATATAGATATAGAACATGTGTTTAGTTGATTTTAAAAGTCAAGTTAGAAGGATTAACTTTTATTTGCGAACAAGTTTAGAATTAACTAAACTATGTTCTAGTGATTACAAGTTTAAACCTTCGAATAAGATAGCTTTATATGTATGAATCGAATGATGTTATGAACATCATTACTACCTCAAGTTCCTTGGATAAACCTACTGGAAATGAGAAAAATAGATCTAGCTTTAAAGGATCCTTGGATGGCTTGAAAGTTCTTGAAGCAGAATCATGACACGAAAACAATTTCAAGTAAGATTTCCACTCGAAATAAGTTTGTTATAGTTATAGAAATTGAATTAAAGTTTGTGATGTTTCGCGAGGTGGTATATAAAATAGCTTATATTTTAACTTGGAAAATACTATTAAATACGATACAATTTTACACAAGATATTTATTTATTTAGAGAACGGATATACTTAAACCTTGCTACAACACTTATAGGCAGTGTACCTAATCGTACAGTAGTGTAGTTTTTAGTAAGTCCGGTTCATTCCACAGGGAATCTTTTTAAACAAAGCTTAACGCTATATTAGTTTAGTTTTATAAAAATACAAATATATATATATAAGTAATATTATTATTATAAAGGGGGGTTTTTACCGTTTAATGACCGGTTTGTCGATTTTAAAACTTTAGTCGCAGTTAAAACCAAATGTAAAATATTAAAAATAAATACAAGACTTAAATTAAAGCATAAAGTAAATAACGATAATGAAATTGCGAATAATAAAAGTGCGATAAAATAAACTTGCGATAATTAAAAAGTACGATAATTAAAAGTGCAATTAAATACAATAACAATAAAAATGCGATAATTAGAAGTGCAATTAAATATAAAATAAAGGAAATTAAATATGAAATAAAAGAATTATGCTTATTTAAACTTCCGTAATCATGATGTTTGACGTGTTGATTTTAGTTTTATGCCCATGGGTTAATTGTCCTTTGTCCTGGATTATTTAATATGTCCATACGGATTTGTCCATAATAGTCCATCAGTCATAAATATAAAGAGCGAAAGCCTTCGTCAAATTATTCTTATTCCCGAAGTCAAATATTCCAACTAATTGGGGATTCGAATTGTAACAAGGTTTTAATACTTTGTTTAATGAATACACCAGGTTATCGACTGCGTGTAAACCAAGGTTTTACTACTTTGTTAACAATTACACCAATTACCCTTGAATGTAATTCACCCCTGTTTCAACAAGTTTATTAACTATTAATCCAGTTCCGTATCCGGTAAAATGAATAATTATTGGTATTTATAGATATCCCGCCCACCGTACCCAGTCAAGCGTATGTGGTTATATATAAATACGTCGAATTATAAGTTTGTATATTAAATTAACAAGGTATTGTTTAGTTAATATAAAACCCATTAATAGCTCATAGTCTAATTTCCACAAGTGTCGTTCTTTTGTCCAAACCCCAATTATGGTACAAAGCCCAATTACCCAATTTTAGTAATTAGCCCAACATCATGATTACTTCGGATTAAATAAGCATAATAATAACTTAGCTACGAGACATTAATATAAAAAGGTTGAACATAACTTACAATGATTAAAAATAGCGTAGCGTTACACGGACAGAATTTCGATTTACACCCTTACAACATTCGCTAACATACCCTTATTATTAGAATTATAATTAAAATTAAAATATAAATTATAAATATATATATATATATATTTTACGTATGAATGAGGAGAAGAAAAGATAGATGATTTGCGATCAGAATTCGGTTGCTTTTATAGGGATTTTCGACTTTAGGGGCTCCGCGACTCGCGGCATTTTTGCCTTCAAACTCCGCGAGTCGCGGAGAATGAAATTACAGCTCACAACTTGGAGTCTTTCTCTGCCGACGGTTTTTATTATTTATTATAATATATAAATAATTATAAGAATTATCTTTGCGTACAATTTAATATCTTGTACTTTGCGTTTTGAATCTTGTACTCTTGTAATTTCGAGACGTTTCTTATCAATAATTGGAACCTTTTTGATTGTCTTTTGTACTTTTGAGCTTTTTGGTCGTTTGCGTCTTCAATTCGTCGAATCTGTCTTTTGTCTTCACCTTTTATTATTTAAACGAATATCTCTTGTAAATAGAACAATTGCAACTAAAAACTTGTCTTTCTTGAGGAATAATGCTATGAAATATATGTTCGTTTTTAGCATTATCAAATATTTCCACACTTGAGCGTTGCTTGTCCTCAAGCAATATTGTCTTGAAATACTAGAATCACTTCTTTATTCTTCACACTTTGTTCATCAGTGATTTCTATACGGCGGTATAAACAATGATAGTAACGATATGGTTTACAGTCCCACATGACTATAAAAATTTAGATCCATTAAGAAAATTGGATCTTTATGAAAACATTTGATCTTTTGAAAATTAAATCTAGTTTTTACCCGAGATAAGTTTTCCGGAATAACCCTTTACCGGTGTTTGCAAAATATTTTTGTGGGTTTGGTGGGTTTCAGTTTTGAAAATTTTAGCTCAAAACTTATGGTTTTGTGTCACCCACTTGCTAACCTTGTATTTGGAAAGCAACACGTCCAGTTTACTTGTCCCATATATTACTTTTCGGTAAACTACCGTCCGGTTGTAAAGGAAAGCGTTGAACAAGCAACTGTTAAGGCAATGTCCCCTGACATGCTTTTAATTATGGTCTATAACATGTCGGACGCAATTACTATCCTTGGTAGGAGCAATAGTAAAGCTCACCCTTATAATTTTTCGGTATGGCACAAGGTCCTGTCTTTGACCACTATGAAACCACCGTTCTTACGGTTGACACCCGTTTTAGTTCAGGTGACCTAATGAATTCCAGGTGAATTCCTAGGATTTTACGTTCAATGGTAATGAACGCATTGAAAATAGGGTTTTCAGAAAACAAATCGGTTTGTAATTTTGATCAAAATATTTTCTCGTTCAAGCTCGAGTTTAGATATCATTGAATTCCATGAGTTTGAATTCTCAATCTTTAAGGTCAATCTCTAGGATTGAGTAATATCAGGCTTAAAAGCTGATTTTTGATCTTTTAAGGAGATTATCCTTTCTGGGGATCTGATTCATTAGTCTTATCAAGCTAATTTGCATGGTGCCCCCCCATTGTACGAGATAAATCCTTCTCATGGTTAGGATAAATCTGACCACTTGGCGACCCTGTTTAATGCTGAGGTCCGTGGATTTCCTGCTGATTTTAGTGATGACTTTTCTGGATTTTTCGTCAACCTACAGCTGGTCTGGATGACAACTTCATGACCTAAATCAAGAAGCGCGTGTCTTTTTCGGAAGACTTTACTTCCTTTTAATGATGGAATTGATTCATCGTGTAGATCCATCTTTTCTTTTCTTTCATCGGGTAAAACAGTTTAGTTTAGTCCGAAGCAAAAGTATTTTCAGTTATTTGTTACAGATATATGTGACATATGTTTAAGATAACTTGGTAAATTTTCCCACACTTGGCTTTTATTTTCCTTTTTATCGTCCTCTATTCCATTTTAAATGAATTTTAACATTTTGATTTGTTTCTCAATTTATGTCCTTTCCGAGGTTACAATAATTTCGGTGTTAAAACCTAGTTTTATCGTTCATAAATATGTATAAACATGATTTTGAGTTCATTTAATTGAAAATTTTGAAAAATTTTACTAGAATTAGGTAGTCAGTATATAAGACTAGGGCTGTTCTTTATTATCAGAGAGCACTAGATTCTAATACAACTACTGCTTTACTAGTATTTTTAATGGTAACCAAGTGTATAAAGTAAAAATTTTTTAAAATCCGAAAGAATTTAACCCCTTCCCACACTTAAGATCTTGCAATGCCCTCATTTGCAAGAAATCAGTAACAATTTAAATTATTGAGGGTGATTTGTGTGAAAATGATTAAATTTTACCAAAGTTTCCAAATATATTGGCGTTTGTTTGCTGAATGATAAATGGTGCACATCATTTGTTTATTCCGTCTTGTTGTTATTTCACAATATTTTGCATCTTGTCGTCAAAATTATTGCTTTTGCTGAACTTAATGCCAGTCTTTGAAAATGCGTTGTTTTACCCTGTTGTGTACATAAGATAAACTGCAAACATATATACATATTTTTGAAGTTTGGTATATTACCCCACATTCAAAAATTATTAAAATCTAAGAATAAAAGTTAGATAATTATAAAAATGATTACAATATTAACAAAAGTATTAAACGTATCAATAATTACAAATTACAAAAAAAAATAAGTATACTAGGGATGATACTGGTACCAATAGGAGTTCCAGGCATAACCATAGGTGCTATAGAATGCTTCGGCAGGGTTATACGTAGGATATGGTGGCTGCATCTCTATAGACCAGGGAGGGAAGATGGGTTTCGGTGTAGGAATATAGTTTCTACCTATATGTTGGCAATGAGCTATGATTTGGTTCTGATGAACTTGCCAATCTTCAAATGCTCTCTGTCTAGCATTTTCGTATTCCTGAGAAGCTATAAACCTTTGCATTTCTTGCATCTCATTCCCCCCTCCTACATTACCTTGCTGTTGGTTTCTCTCCACCTGTGGATGTCTGCCATGGTATTGTACTGCGGCGTTATTTCGCCTCTTCAAAACTTTCGCACCATGGTATACATTTAAACCTATAGTATCGCGGGGTTCCGGTTCTTCTACTAATAATCCCCCCCGACTTATATCCACACCGAGATATTCACCAATCAAAGTAATAAAAATACCACCTCCTATTATGCTATGCGGTCGCATCCCCCGAACCATAGCTGATAAATAATAACCCACACAATATGGTATACTTACAGCGCTTTGTGGGTCTCGAATACACATATGGTAAAACAAATCCTGTTCATTTACTTTTTCCTTGTTCTTACCCCTTTGTGTAATCGAATTAGCTAAAAACCTATGAATCACTCTTAATTCGGCTCTATCTATATCCAAATAAGAGTAATTTCCCCCTTTGAAACGGTGATGGCTTGTCATTTGACTCCACACACCGTGTTTATCAAAATTTTCATCTATCTTTCTACCGTTTAGTATCAACCCTCTACAATCGGCAGATGCTAACTCCTCAGGCGTATATATACGTAAAGCCTGAGCCATGTCTAGTAAAGACATGTGGCGCATCGACCCTCCTAACAAAAATCTAATAAATGATCGGTCGGTTAAACTAGATACCCGATCATTTAATTCTATACTATATAACAATTCTTCACACCATACTTTATATACAGGTCTACGCATGGTGAATAAACGTACCCAGTCATTAAAAGTGGAATTACCATACCTCTGTACAAGTAATTCTCTAATTGGCCCGGCCAATTCTACAGCTTCTAAGGGTCCCCATTCTATGACCCTCGGTACCTCAACAACCTTAGAATGAAGAGTATGCAAACCCCTTTGATATTTTGGATAATCTATCCAAAGTCTGTCAAATCTCAGGTTCGGGTGCAACTCTTCCAAGTGCATATCAGAAAAGGTCATGACTGGATGAGGTATATCCTGCTTGTAGTAGTTATCCACCTCCTGTTGTTCCGCATTCTCAGCAGGAGCATTGCGGGCTTGGGATGAAGATTCACCCCTTTCAGTCTGCAAAATACATCAAACACAATTTTTGTGCATCCAAATATGCATTAGTGTCAGCAAAATCATCAATCAAAATAATTACAATGACATTATCAATTTATATTAAACTTAAGCTTATTTTCACATTTTTATCAAATCTACACTTTTTCAAATAAGCATATACGAAAATGTTCGCCAAGTTCATAAGCATTCAACTCAAATAACATGTCAAAATAATCATTACTAGCAATTAAACAAGTTTCAAATGGCATTATCTTTCAAAAATCAAGTTCATGAATTTTAGACTTGAAAAAGTCCACTTTAATTCTCAAAATCATGTTTAGGCTCAAAGTTTGGATCATTTAACTATCTAGACATGTTACACTACTTAATTTAGCAACAATTCATGACAAAAATCGGCCATAACCTGTTTATATCAAAAAGCCCCAAATTTGCTCAAGAACACAAACCCTAGATTACTCTAAATTTGAAGTTTAAGGCTTCTAATCATGTTAAACAGCATCAATCTAGGTTATACAAGCATAATACATAAACAATTTAATCATAATTACACTAAAAAGCATCAAAATCAAATTGGGGAAAAAAAATTGCTCAAGAACACCAAATTTCGGATTAAATGGTGTTTAGGTGTAGAAATTTACCGTTTTTCTTGAGTAATTCCTAGATAGCATCCTTCTCAACATGATTTTAGTAAAAAATTTGGTGATTAACGGTTAAAAATTGTGATTTTGTGGTGTATTTTTCGGGTTTTTGCGTGCAGTTTTTCGCAGTATGTTTTTGTTTTGGGGTTGGGACTGATCTGTTCCAGCTCTTTATTTTTTTCTGATTTTTTGTACCTCCGCGACTCGCGGTGAAATACCCTTCAAACTCCGCGAGTCGCGGAGTTTGATATATTTTTTTTTTATAATCATTAACTTATAAAACAATTAAGTACTTAATTTTAAAATTTTGTTTCCTTTGTTATTTAGGACGAGGTCGTTTCGGATCGATGTCCTAGTCCGTCCCTCGACAAAACATTAAAATTTGTCTTTTTGTAGCGATTGTTTTAAAAGCTAAGATTTTTGGGTTTTTTTAATGTTTTTGGCATACTTTAATTCAATAAGATTAAAAATAATGATAATAAAAGTTCTCGTCCCTCCCTCGGGTAAAGCAATTTCGGTTCAAAGACCTAGTCTTCAACTTACGACGAATTTTAAAAATCATATTTTTAACTTAATGAGATAAAGTAAATTTTTGTTTTTAAATTCACACAATTTAAATATAAAATTCAAAATTAATATTAAAAATTCACACCAAACTTACAATTTTAAATGCATAAAATTAAAAATTCATATTTTAATAATTAAAAATTCACACCATTTTAATTTAAAAATTCATATTATAAATTCACACCAAACTTATATTAATTTTTCAAATATTTACAATTTTGAAAATATTGTTTTTACAAAGTTTACAATATTAATTTAAGATTTAAATATTAATTTTAAAAACATGGTAAAAATAAAATTAAAAATCTTTTTGTCTTTATATCCCACTTTAATCTATCAAATATTATCAAAAATATGCGCCCCTCTTTTCGGTAAAGTAATTTCGGTTTCAAGACCTAATTTAACTCATGACGAATTTTTGAAATATTTTGGGTTGATTGTTTAAAGATATTTATACCTTAAGAATAAACGTTAAATTTCGCAGTGATGTAATAAATTTTTGAATGATATCAATAATTTCGGTCGCCAAACCTAATTTTATTCAATACCAATTTAATACTTTTTAGCGAACAAATTAGCGTTTATTATCAAAAGGTTAAAAAAATAAAAACCGTACAGACATACCTGTGAAATAAATTTCTTAATTATATGATCTATCCCATTCATAAGATAGTCGGTTTAATTGGTTTTCCATAGCTACATAGGCGTAACCTCGAGCATTCAGTGTCTTTTCTTCTAAACATATGAACGGTCCGTCTCTGCATAAAGTAACAAATTCGGTGTTTGAATAGGTTTGATTATTTGAACATTTACCTCCATGTGACCATTTTCCGCATTTGTGACATCTTTCTAGGTGTCGTGCTCTTCTTTTCGCTGCGGATTTTGATTTTCCTTTACCAAATTGTAACTTATTATCTTCGCATCTGGATTCTTTTCTAACTCCGTCCATTCTTTCTCTGATTACTGATACTATTTCACTTGGTAGTATGTCATTATTTCTTTTAGTGATCAAAGCGTGTAGCATTAGACCATGGTTTAGTTCACAGGCAGTCTTCATTTTGTAAAAACCTAAAAAAATAAAAATTCAGAATGGGGGGAGAAGACTAGTTCTTTAGGGTCTGCTAGGGAAAGACCATTCGGGTTCCATTTTCGAGAACTACACGAAAACAGACAATCTAACTCTAACAGAAATACATAAACCCCTTTGATTCTCCCCACACTTAGTTGGCTGTGGTATCGAAATTGTGATTAACATTATTTTCAATTGAATCGTCAACAACTTGTATATCTTTGACTTTTACTTCAATCCATTTGTTGATTTCCTCTGTAACTTTCACAAATTCAACTAACATTGCCTTTTATTTTGACGATAAATTGGATATTAATCGGTTATATAACTTAAAGTTTCCTTTAATCTTAGCATCGTGAATCCGTTTATAAAGTTTCTTCGTTGAACTGTTAAAAATGGATTCATCTAATTTTGTATCATCAACGGCATTCTTTGGATCATCATTAAGTGTTTCTTCATCTTCCCCACACTTATGCATTTTTATTGGTCTAACAGTTTTGGTTTGTGGAGATCTAAACTTTCGGTTCACAAAGGTGATCGATGTATCACCATTCCTAAGTGTTATTCTACCTTCTCTTACATCAATGAATGCCTCGGTGGTTGCTAAAAATGGGCGACCTAGAATTAGAGGAATATCAAGGTTTTCCTCCATATTAATCACTATGAAGTTTGTAACAAAGGTCAAACTTCCCACGTTAACAAGTAAATTATTTGCTATTCCAACCGGGTGTTTAATGGTTTGGTCAAATGATTGAACACCTATTTTGGTTGGTTTTAATTTACCCATGCCTAATCTTTTGTATAAGGAAAGAGGCATAATATTTGCACTTACCCCTAAATCTGCGAGTCCATTATATACAGCACCATCATTAAGTAAGCAAGAAATGATAAATTCACCCGGGTCTCCTGCTTTAGTAAGTCGAGTTGGTTTGTAAACCTTTTTCGGGTGTTCTTTCCTTGGTTCTTTCATTTCTATTTGAATTTCTTGTTCACATTTTTCTTCGTTTCTTGGAATGGGAGGTTTGTATAGGAATTCTTCTTCATCACTTAAATTTGAATCCTCCCTATATTCCAGTTTTGATTTTTCATATGTTGTTGATAACATATTTATGTTTTCATTTTGAAGGTTTTCTTGGGTGGTGAAATTATGATTAACTTCATTGTCAACTTCCATCGGACCATGTATGTAATGTTTAACTCTGTGACCCTTAACTTTAAATTCAATTCCATTTGAATTTATCAATTCTATTGTTCCGTATGGGAAAACTCTTTTGACAATGAATGGTCCAGACCATCTTGATTTCAATTTTCCAGGAAATAGCTTGAATCGTGAATTGAAAAGAAGAACTCTGTCTCCTTCCTTAAATTCTTTTGAACTTCTGATTCTTTTATCATGCCATTTCTTCGTTCTTTCTTTATAGATTAACGAATTATCGTATGCTTCATGTCTTAATTCTTCTAATTCGTTTAGTTGACTTAATCGTAGACGTCCGGCTTCATGTAAATCAATATTACATGTCTTCAAAGCCCAAAATGCTTTGTGTTCAATTTCTACTGGAAGATGACATGCTTTTCCATAAACAAGTCTAAAAGGTGTGGTTCCAATTGGAGTTTTGTAGGCTGTTCTAAAAGCCCAGAGTGCATCCTCCAATTTAATGGACCATTCCTTCGGATTTGATCCTACGGTTTTCTCTAGAATACGTTTTAAAGCTCGGTTGGTATTTTCAACTTGTCCACTTGTTTGTGGATGATATGCGGTGGAGATTTTATGAGTTACTCCATATCTTTTAAGAACTTTCTCAAGTTGATTATTACAGAAATGAGTACCCCGATCACTTATTAAAGCTTTCGGTGTTCCAAACCTTGCAAAAAGACATTTTAAAAAGTTGACTACAACTCGTGCATCGTTAGTTGGGAGAGCTTGTGCTTCCGCCCATTTAGATACATAATCAATGGCTACGAGTATATATAGATTATTATGAGATTTTGGAAATGGACCCATAAAGTCAATACCCCAAATGTCAAATACTTCACATACTTGGATGACATTTTGTGGCATTTCATCACGTTGACTTATTTTTCCGGCCCTTTGACATGCATCACAGGATTTGCAAAGAAGGTGTGCATCTTTGTAAATTGTAGGCCAATAGAATCCAGCTTCATAAACTTTTCTTGCTGTTAGTTGAGGCCCATAATGCCCTCCTGTTGGTCCTGTGTGACAATGGTTTAATATTTTACTAGCTTCATCTCCAAATACACATCGGCGTATTATTCCATCGGGACAACTTTTAAACAGATGTGGATCTTCCCAAAAATAGTGTTTTATATCACTGAAGAATTTCTTTCGTCTTTGGTACGATAATCCTTTTTCAAGGAATCCACATACTAAATAATTTGCATAGTCTGCAAACCATGGGATTTCTTTATAATCTATCTTCAATAGATATTCATCAGGAAAGTTGTCTTGTATGGCTGATTCATTTAGAACTTCTAATTCGGGATTTTCAAGACGAGAAAGATGATCAGCGGCGAGATTTTCTGCTCCTCTTTTATCTCGGATTTCAATATCAAATTCTTGTAAGAGTAAGATCCAACGGATTAATCTTGGTTTAGCATCTTGTTTTGAAAATAGGTATCTAAGAGCAGAATGGTCGGTATAGACCACCGTTTTTGCTAGAACGAGATATGATCGAAATTTGTCAAAAGCAAAGACAATAGCAAGGAGTTCTTTTTCAGTAGTTGTATAGTTCGTTTGTGCTCCTTGTAACGTCTTACTAGCATAATATATAGGTTGAAATCGTTTTTCAATCCTTTGTCCTAAAACGGCTCCCATTGCAAAATCACTTGCATCGCACATTAGTTCAAATGGTAGATTCCAATTTGGTGTTATCATAATCGGCGCATTAGTGAGTTTTTCTTTAAGAATATTAAAAGATTTGATACACTCATCTGAAAAGATGAATGGAGCATCCTTTTCTAGGAGTTTATTCATAGGAGTGGCAATTTTAGAAAAATATTTTATGAAACGTCGGTAAAAACCGGCATGCCCTAGAAAACTCCTAACTCCTCTAACATTGGTGGGATGTGGAAGTTTAGCAATTACATCTACTTTAGCTCTATCCACTTCAATTCCTTCTTTTGAAATTTTATGTCCAAGAACGATGCCTTCTTTAACCATGAAATGGCATTTCTCCCAATTAAGTACTAGATTTGATTTTTCGCATCTAATTAGCATTCGTTCCAGATTAACTAGACATGATTTAAATGTATCACCGAAGACTGAAAAGTCATCCATGAATACTTCCATGCATTCTTCTATCATGTCGTGAAAAATCGCCATCATACACCTTTGAAAGGTTGCAGGGGCGTTACAAAGTCCAAATGGCATGCGTTTGTAAGCAAAAGTACCATAAGGGCACATGAATGTGGTTTTCTCTTGGTCCTCGGGTGCTATTGGAATTTGAAAATATCCGGAAAATCCATCTAGAAAACAATAGTAACTATTTCCGGCTAATCTTTCCAGCATTTGATCTATGAAAGGTAAGGGAAAGTGATCTTTTCTGGTGGCGTCATTTAATTTTCTATAATCAATACACACACGCCATCCTGTTACAGTCCTAGTAAGAATAAGCTCATTTTTCTCATTTGTAATGACAGTCATGCCACCCTTCTTAGGCACGCATTGAACTGGGCTTACCCATGGACTATCAGAGATTGGATAAATTAGACCTGCGTCTAGCAGTTTAATAATCTCTTTCTTAACTATATCTTGCATATTAGGATTTAGTCTTCGTTGGCGTTGCACATATGTTTTATGACCTTCTTCCATAAGGATTTTATGTGTGCAATACGAAGGACTTATTCCTTTAATATCATGAATCTTCCATGCAATGGCTGGTTTATGAGCTTTCAACACAGAAATGAGTTGTGATTTCTCATTTTCAGTAAGAGAAGACGATATTATTACAGGTAATTCAGATTCACCATGTAAATAAGCGTATTCCAAATGGTTTGGAAGTGGCTTTAACTCTAATTTCGGAGGTTCTTCTATCGATGATTTGTATCGATATCTGTCTTCTTCTTTTAGCATTTGAATTTCTTCTGTTGTTGGTTCATATCCATTAGCTATAAGTGTAGCTAACATTTCAGCTTCATCAATTGGTTCATTACCTTCTCCTAAAGAACATTCTCCTGTTCCTTGTAATTCTGGAAATTCTTCTAATAATTCTGCATGTGCATCTATAGTTTGAATATAATAACATGTATCATCTGCAGATTGTGGTTGTTGCATTGCTCTATCAACTGAAAAGGTAACACTCTCATCCTCTATACTTAGGGTCAATTTCTTACCGAACACGTCTATCATTGCTTTAGCCGTGTTTAAGAATGGTCTTCCTAATATGAGAGGAACTTGAGAATCTTCTTCCATGTCCAGAACAACAAAATCTACTGGAAATACTAAAGTACCAACTTTAACTAGCATGTTCTCCATTATCCCTCTAGGATATTTTATTGATCTATCGGCTAGTTGTATGCTTATTCTGGTTGGTTTCAATTCTCCTAGGTCTAGTTTAGTGTATAGTGAATATGGCATTAAATTTATACTAGCACCTAAGTCTGCCAATGCTTCTATTGAACTAAGACTACCCAGAAAACATGGAATTGTGAAACTTCCTGGATCAGATAGTTTTTTTGGTATCTTATTCAACAGCACTGCTGAACAATTAGCATTCATAGTAACAGCCGAGAGTTCTTCCATTTTCTTTCTATTTGAGATTAGATCTTTCAAGAATTTAGCATATCTAGGCATTCCTGAAATCACATCAATGAAAGGAAGATTTACATTTATCTGTTTAAACATATCCAAGAATTTGGATTGCTCGGCTTCAAGTTTCTCTTTCTTCATTTTACTCGGATAAGGAAGTGGTGGTTGGTATGGTTTAACATAAGGTTTATCCTTAACTGTGTTATCTTCATTAACCTTTTCAACTACCGGTTCTTTTTCCTTATCTTGATCAGGTTGTGGTTCTTGTGGAGTAGGAATAGTTTCATCAGAAGTTACAGGTATTTCAGGTGGTTTAAGTGTTGTACCACTTCTTGTGGTAATAGCTTTAGCTGTTTCATTCCGGGGGTTAGCATTTGTATCACTAGGTAGACTTCCCGGTTTTCTTTCACCTATTAACCTTGCTAGGTTACTTACTTCTTGTTCGAGATTTTGAATAGAAGCTTGTTGATTTCTAAATGCTTGAGCATTTTGTTCATTGGTTTGTTTCTGAGATGTGAAAAACTGTGTTTGAGTTTCAACTAGCTTTGTCATCATATCTTCTAAATTCGGCTTTTTATCATCGGTTTGTTGTGGTGGCTTGTTTTGAAAATTCGGTCTTTGCTGGTTGTAAGTATTATTGGATACTTGTTGATTGCTAGGACCTTGTTGGTTGTTGTATGGAATATTTCGGTTATAATTCTGGTTTTGATTGTAAATCGGTCTTGGCGGTTGATAATTATTCTGATAATTATTTCCAGGCCTTTGGTTTATGTATGAAATATTCTCTCTTTGTTCCATTGTTAATTCAATACTAAGACAATCTTTTGTCAAATGTGGTCCTCCACACTGCTCACAACTAATTCGTATTGAGTGAATATCTTTAGTCATCTTTTCCATTCGTCTTTCCACAGCATCTATCTTTGCGGAAATGGAATCTAAGTCATGGCTAGAATCGGCTCTAGCTGCTTTAGATGATCTAACGATATCTTTTTCTTGGTGCCACTCATGTGAGTGGGAAGCAGTGTTATCAATAATTTTGTAAGCATCAGTTTCGGTTTTCTTCATAATAGAACCTCCAGCTGCTATATCTATGTCTTTTCTTGTAGTGATGTCGCATCCTTGGTAGAATATTTGTACTATTTGACAGGTGTCTAAACCATGTTGCGGACATCCTCTTAATAACTTTCCATATCTTGTCCACGCCTCATATAGAGTTTCATTTGGTTTCTGTGTGAACGTAACAATTTCTGCTTGAAGTCTTACGGCTTTAGATGCAGGAAAGAGTTGTTTAAGAAATTTGTCAACTAAAACATCCCATGTATCGATCGCCCCTTCAGGTAACGATTCCAACCAATCTTTGGCTTCTCCCTTTAAAGTCCAGGGAAATAACATGAGATATATCTGTTCATCCTCCACTTCTCGGATTTTAAATAGTGTGCAGATCCTATTAAAGGTACGTAGATGTTCATTTGGATCTTCCTTCGGCGCACCACTAAATTGGCATTGATTAGTCACCATGTGTAGAATTTGTCCTTTGATTTCATAATCTGGCGCATTAATGTCTGGATGAGTAATTGCGTGACCTTGGCCAGTGCGTTTAGCTCTCATTCGGTCTTCCATACTTAAAGGTTCCAGATTCTCCATAATTGAATTTGTTGAATCGGAATCACTAGAGGATTCTGATTTAATGGTTCGTTCCTCAACAATCTCTGTTTGAATGATTGGTGGTTCCGGAGGAAAGTTTAATGGTTCAGGATCTACGAACCGTTCCTGAATATTCTCTGGATTCTCAATTGTGAGGTTGGGTTCAAAAAATGGATTATCGGAAATTTGAACTGAAGTACTTGGTCGACTGGATGACGATTCTAAAGAAAAATCAACGGCGGTTATATTTGCTAAATGTCTTGATCTAGTTACAGGTGGTGAACGTACAAAAGGTGGTGAACGTCTTGCTCGGTGCATTCACTGAATATCCTATTAGTTTTTAAAAGGAAAGAAAAATTATAATAAGTTATCCAATCAATAGACTTTTCTGATTTTGCCCACGTTTCGAATAGCCAAAAGACGCAGCAGAGGGGCAGGATTCGTTTGGTCTCAATATAATTGAGGACTGTTTGGCTCCAATAACCCGGTCCACGTACAAATCCAACTATTACTACGAACCAGAAAATTTTGATGTCTATTAATTTAACCACTTAAAATAAATTTTCGTAATTTTAAGAAATTTAGATAAGAAGTAGAATAAAAATCTATGTCCTAAAACTAGAAAAGCGAGAAATAAGAAAGAAAAAGAGTTCGTCGGAAAAAGGTTGAAAAAGAAAAATGGTTGAAAAATAAAAGGTGACGGAAAAATTAAAGAAACTTATAAAACTTAAAAATACTTGACTAACCTAACCTTATTACTACAACTAACTTAAAATTATAATCGCAAATTGAGATTACTAATTGGAATGATAATTGGTACATAGTAAAAGGTGTCTAAAAATATTAAAGCTTATAGGAAAAACTATATCCCAAATGAAAATAACTTAAAAAGAAACTAAAACTTAAAAAGGCGTCGCAAAATTCTAAAGTACCTAAATCTTAGTCCAAAGAAAAAGCACTTAAGGAATTCTACGGCAAAGCCTAAAAATCTAGGAGTAAAAATGACTATGGCAAAAACTAAGTTTAAAATTAAATATGAGCTAAAAATACAAATATTACGCTAAAACGATTAAAAAGGGACAAAATATAAAAATATACAAAAAGTTGTAAAAAGTACAATTTTTATAAAAATATTATTTTTATATTATTTATTTAATAAAACTACTAATTTTACAATTTAATTAAACTAATTTAACTAAAGTATATAAATTAAATAAAAAGTAAAAGTAATTATAATAATAATAATTAGTTAGGGTAATAATAATAATAATTAATAATTACCCGTAATTAATGCTGAATTAGGGCTTCTGTCGGCGTGTCAGGTTATCTCCGCGAGTCGCGGTATTTAAAGCATCAAACCCCGCGAGTCGTGGGGTTCCAAAATTCAACTCTGGAGCAGTTTGAAATTTTACGCGTTTTTCTTTTCTTTTTTTTCTGTTTTTATATTTTCTGTTTATATTATCTTATTAAAATATTTATGTAATCTAAATAAAACTTATCTTTAATAACTAAGATAAAAAAAAATACTTTAAAAAAAATAGATTTATATATATATATATATATATATTTTTTTTTCGGTTTTTTTTTTATATTTATAAAATATATTTATAAAATAAATTAAATAAAACTCATATTTTTACAAAATAAAACTTATATTTATCAAACTCCTAAAAATACATAAATTTTTGTTTTTCTTTTTATATTTTCGAATAATTAAAACGTATTTTTACAAAAACGAATTTTAATAAAAGTTAACTAAATTTTTTTTTTTATATTAGCGTTGCGCTTCCGGCTTTTAAGAGTTTCCCCGGCAGCGGCGCCAAAAATACTTGATGTTTCGCGAGGTGGTATATAAAATAGCTTATATTTTTACAAGGAAAATACTATTAAATACGATACAATTTTACACAAGATATTTATTTATTTAGAGAACGGATATACTTAAACCTTGCTACAACACTTATAGGCAGTGTACCTAATCGTACAGTAGTGTAGTTTTTAGTAAGTCCGGTTCGTTCCACAGGGAATCTTTTTAAACAAAGCTTAACGCTATATTAGTTTACTTTTATAAAAATACAAATATATATATATAAGTAATATTATTATTATAAATGGGGGTTTTTACCGTTTAATGACCGGTTTGTCGATTTTAAAACTTTAGTCGCAGTTAAAACCAAATGTAAAATATTAAAAATAAATACAAGACTTAAATTAAAGCATAAAGTAAATAACGATAATGAAATTGCGAATAATAAAAGTGCGATAAAATAAACTTGCGATAATTAAAAAGTACGATAATTAAAAGTGCAATTAAATACAATAACAATAAAAATGCGATAATTAGAAGTGCAATTAAATATAAAATAAAGGAAATTAAATATGAAATAAAAGAATTATGCTTATTTAAACTTCCGTAATCATGATGTTTGACGTGTTGATTTTAGTTTTATGCCCATGGGTTAATTGTCCTTTGTCCTGGATTATTTAATATGTCCATACGGATTTGTCCATAATAGTCCATCAGTCATAAATATAAAGAGCGAAAGCCTTCGTCAAATTATTCTTATTCCCGAAGTCAAATATTCCAACTAATTGGGGATTCGAATTGTAACAAGGTTTTAATACTTTGTTTAATGAATACACCAGGTTATCGACTGCGTGTAAACCAAGGTTTTACTACTTTGTTAACAATTACACCAATTACCCTTGAATGTAATTCACCCCTGTTTCAACAAGTTTATTAACTATTAATCCAGTTCCGTATCCGGTAAAATGAATAATTATTGGTATTTATAGATATCCCGCCCACCGTACCCAGTCAAGCGTATGTGGTTATATATAAATACGTCGAATTATAAGTTTGTATATTAAATTAACAGGGTATTGTTTAGTTAATATAAAACCCATTAATAGCTCATAGTCTAATTTCCACAAGTGTCGTTCTTTTGTCCAAACCCCAATTATGGTACAAAGCCCAATTACCCAATTTTAGTAATTAGCCCAACATCATGATTACTTCGGATTAAATAAGCATAATAATAACTTAGCTACGAGACATTAATATAAAAAGGTTGAACACAACTTACAATGATTAAAAATAGCGTAGCGTTACACGGACAGAATTTCGACTTACACCCTTACAACATTCGCTAACATACCCTTATTATTAGAATTATAATTAAAATTAAAATATAAATTATAAATATATATATATATTTTACGTATGAATGAGGAGAAGAAAAGATAGATGATTTGCGATCAGAATTCGGTTGCTTTTATAGGGATTTTCGACTTTAGGGGCTCCGCGACTCGCGGCATTTTTGCCTTCAAACTCCGCGAGTCGCGGAGAATGAAATTACAGCTCACAACTTGGAGTCTTTCTCTGCCGACGGTTTTTATTATTTATTATAATATATAAATAATTATAAGAATTATTTAAATATTATATTATATTTATGTGCATAGTTGACTTGTAATTTTTAGTCCGTTGCGTCGAGCGTTGAGAGTTGACTCTGGTCCAGGTTCCGGATTTTCGAACGTCCTTGCGTACAATTTAATATCTTGTACTTTGCGTTTTGAATCTTGTACTCTTGTAATTTCGAGACGTTTCTTATCAATAATTGGAACCTTTTTGATTGTCTTTTGTACTTTTGAGCTTTTTGGTCGTTTGCGTCTTCAATTCATCGAATCTGTCTTTTGTCTTCACCTTTTATTATTTAAACGAATATCTCTTGTAAATAGAACAATTGCAACTAAAAGCTTGTCTTTCTTGAGGAATAATGCTATGAAATATATGTTCGTTTTTAGCATTATCAGTTTGAATATGATTATTACCTTGTATTAGAAAGATAACCTACTGTAAGTAACAAAGGTTTCTTGATCTTGGATGATTACTTGGAATGGATTTAGAAAACTTGGAAGTAAACTTGCAATCTTGGAAGTATTCTTGATTTTATGAAACTAGAACTTTTGGAATTTATGAAGAACACTTAGAACTTGAAGATAGAACTTGAGAGAGATCAATTAGATGAAGAAAATTGAAGAATGAAAGTGTTTATAGGTGTTTTTGGTCGTTGGTGTATGGATTAGATATAAAGGATATGTAATTTTGTTTTCATGTAAATAAGTCATGAATGATTACTCATATTTTTGTAATTTTATGAGATATTTCATGCTAGTTGCCAAATGATGGTTCCCACATGTGTTAGGTGACTCACATGGGCTGCTAAGAGCTGATCATTGGAGTGTATATACCAATAGTACATACATCTTAAAGCTGTGTATTGTACGAGTACGAATACGGGTGCATACGAGTAGAATTGTTGATGAAACTGAACGAGGATGTAATTGTAAGCATTTTTGTTAAGTAGAAGTATTTTGATAAGTGTCTTGAATTCTTTCAAAAGTGTATGAATACATATTAAAACACTACATGTATATACATTTTAACTGAGTCGTTAAGTCATCGTTAGTCGTTACATGTAAATGTTGTTTTGAAACCTTTAGGTTAACGATCTTGTTGAATGTTGTTAACCCATTGTTTATTATAACAAATGAGATGTTAAATTGTTATATTATCATGATATTATGATATATAATATATCTTAGTATGATATATATACAGTTAAATGTCGTTACAACGATAATCGTTACATATATGTCTCGTTTCGAAATCATTAAGTTAGTAGTCTTATTTTTACATATGTATTTCATTGTTAATACACTTAATAATATATTTACTTATCATTTAACATAATTAACCAAGTGTATCGATATCTTAATATGATTCATATGTACCTAGTAAGACGTTGTTATAACGATAATCGTTATATATATCGTTTTCGAGTTTCTTAAATTAATAGTCTCATTTTTATGTATATAACTCATTGTTAAAATACCTAATGAGATACAAACTTATAATAAAATCATGTTAACTATATATATAACCATATATATGTCATCGTATAGTTTTTACAAGTTTTAACGTTCGTGAATCACCGGTCAACTTGGGTGGTCAATTGTCTTTATGAAACCTATTTCAATTAATCAAGTCTTAACAAGTTTGATTGCTTAACATGTTGGAAACACTTAATCATGTAAATAACAATTTCATTTAATATATATATAAACATGGAAAAGTTCGGGTCACTACAGTACCTACCCGTTAAATAAATTTCGTCCCGAAATTTTAAGCAGTTGGAGGTGTTGACGTATCTTCTGGAAATAAATGCGGGTATTTCTTCTTCATCTGATCTTCACGCTCCCAGGTGAACTCGGGTCCTCTACGAGCATTCCATCGAACCTTAACAATTGGTATCTTGTTTTGTTTAAGTCTCTTAACCTCACGATCCATTATTTCGACGGGTTCTTCAATGAATTGAAGTTTTTCATTGATTTGGATTTCTTCCAACGGAATAGTGAGATCTTCTTTAGCAAAACATTTCTTCAAATTTGAGACGTGAAAAGTGTTATGTACAGCCGCGAGTTGTTGAGGTAGCTCCAGTTGGTAAGCTACTGGTCCGACACGATCTATAATCTTGAATGGTCCAATGTACCATGGATTTAGTTTCCCCCGTTTACCAAATCGAACAACGCCTTTCCAAGGTGAAACCTTAAGCATGACCATTTCTCCAATTTCAAACTCTATATCTTTTCTTTTACTGTCCGCGTAGCTCTTTTGTCGACTCTGGGCGGTTTTCAATCTTTGTTGAATTTGGATGATTTTCTCGGTAGTTTCTTGTATTATCTCCGGACCCGTAATCTGTCTATCCCCCACTTCACTCCAAAAAATCGGAGACCTGCACTTTCTACCATAAAGTGCTTCAAACGGCGCCATCTCAATGCTTGAATGGTAGCTGTTGTTGTAGGAAAATTCTGCTAACGGTAGATGTCGATCCCAACTGTTTCTGAAATCAATAACACAAGCTCGTAGCATATCTTCAAGCGTTTGTATCGTCCTTTCGCTCTGCCCATCAGTTTGTGGATGATAGGCAGTACTCATGTCTAGACGAGTTCCCAATGCTTGCTGTAATGTCTGCCAGAATCTTGAAATAAATCTGCCATCCCTATCAGAGATAATAGAGATTGGTATTCCATGTCTGGAGACGACTTCCTTCAAATACAGTCGTGCTAACTTCTCCATCTTGTCATCTTCTCTTATTGGCAGGAAGTGTGCTGACTTGGTGAGACGATCAACTATTACCCAAATAGTATCATAACCACTTGCAGTCCTTGGTAATTTAGTAATGAAATCCATGGTAATGTTTTCCCATTTCCATTCCGGGATTTCAGGTTGTTGTAGTAGACTTGATGGTTTCTGATGTTCAGCTTTGACCTTAGAACACGTCAAACATTCTCCTACATATTTAGCAATATCGGCTTTCATACCTGGCCACTAAAAATGTTTCTTAAGATCCTTGTACATCTTCCCCGTTCCAAGATGTATTGAGTATCTGGTTTTATGAGCTTCTCTAAGTACCATTTCTCTCATATCTCCAAATTTTGGTACCCAAATTCTTTCAGCCCTATACCGGGTTCCGTCTTCCCGAATATTAAGATGCTTCTCCGATCCTTTGGGTATTTCATCCTTTAAATTTCCCTCTTTTAAAACTCCTTGTTGCGCCTCCTTTATTTGAGTAGTAAGGTTAGTGTGAATCATTATATTCATAGATTTTACTTGAATGGGTTCTCTGTCCTTTCTGCTCAAGGCGTCGGCTACCACATTTGCCTTCCCCGGGTGGTAACGAATCTCAAAGTCGTAATCATTCAAAAATTCAATCCACCTACGCTGCCTCATATTCAGTTGTTTCTGATTAAATATGTGTTGAAGACTTTTGTGGTCGGTATATATAATACTTTTGACCCCATATAAGTAGTGCCTCCAAGTCTTTAATGCAAAAACAACCGCGCCTAATTCCAAATCATGCGTCGTATAATTTTGCTCGTGAATCTTCAATTATCTAGACGCATAAGCAATCACCTTCGTTCGTTGCATTAATACACAACTGAGACCTTGCTTTGATGCGTCACAATAAATCACAAAATCATCATTCCCTTCAGGCAATGACAATATAGGTGCCATAGTTAGCTTTTTCTTCAATAATTGAAATGCCTCCTCTTGTTCATCCTTCCATTCAAATTTCTTCCCTTTATGCGTTAATGCAGTCAAGGGTTTTGCTATTTTGGAGAAATCTTGGATGAATCTTCTGTAGTAACCAGCCAATCCTAAAAATTGACGTATATGCTTCGGAGTTTTTGGGGTTTCCCACTTTTCAACGGTTTCGATCTTTGTCGGGTCCACCTGGATACCTTCTTTGTTCACTATGTGACCGAGGAATTGAACTTCTTCCAACTAAAATACACACTTTGAAAACTTAGTGTACAGTTTTTCTTTCCTCAATACTTCTAGCACTTTTCTCAAATGTTCTTCGTGCTCTTGATCATTCTTTGAGTAAATAAGTATGTCATCGATGAAAACAATGACAAACTTGTCAAGATATGGCCCACACACTCGGTTCATAAGGTCCATGAACACAGCTGGTGCGTTAGTCAATCCAAACGGCATAACCATAAACTCGTAATGACCATAACGCGTCCTAAAAGCAGTTTTTGGAATATCATCCTCCTTTACTCGCATTTGATGATATCCAGAACGTAAATCGATCTTCGAATAAACCGACGAGCCTTGTAGTTGATCAAATAAGTCGTCAATTGTCGGCAGTGGATAACGGTTTTTGATGGTAAGTTTGTTCAACTCTCTGTAGTCAATACACAACCTAAATGTACCATCCTTCTTCTTGACAAACAAAACAGGAGCTCCCCATGGTGATGTGCTTGGTCGATTGAAACCACGTTCTAATAGTTCTTGCAGTTGGCTTTGTAGTTCTTTCATCTCGCTGGGTGTGAGTCTATAAGGAGCACGAGCTATTGGTGCAGCTCCTGGTACAAGATCTATTTGAAATACAACAGATCGATGTGGAGGTAGTCCCGGTAATTCTTTCGGAAATACATCGGGAAATTCTTTTGCGACGGGAACATCATTGATGCTCTTTTCTTCAGTTTGTACTTTCTCGACGTGTGCTAGAACAGCATAGCAACCTTTTCTTATTAGTTTTTGTGCCTTCAAATTACTAATAAGATGTAGCTTCATGTTGCCCTTTTCTCCGTACACCATTAAGGGTTCTCCTTATTCTCGTACAATGCGAATTGCATTTTTATAACATACGATCTCTGCTTTCACCTTCTTCAGCCAGTCCATGCCAACTATTACATCAAAACTCCCTAACTCTACTGGTATCAAATCAATCTTAAATATTTCGCTACCCAGTTTAATTTCTCGATTCCGGTATATATTATCTGCTGAAATTAATTTACCGTTTGCTAATTCGAGTAAAAATTTACTATCCAACGGCGTCAATGGACAACTTAATTTAGCACAAAAATCTCTACTCGTATAGCTTCTATCCGCACCCGAATCAAATAAAACGTAAGTAGATTTATTGTCAATAAGAAACGTACCCGTAACAAGCTCCGGGTCTTCCTGTGCCTCTGCCGCATTAATATTGAAAACTCTTCCGCGGCCTTGTCCATTCGTGTTCTCCTGGTTCGGGCAATTTCTAAAATTGTGGCCCGGTTTTCCACATTTATAACAAACTACATTGGCATAACTTGCTCCGACACTACTTGCTCCGCCATTACTCGTTCCGACACCATTTGTTCCTTTCGTTCTGTTAACCCCTGGTCCGTAGACCTCACACTTCGCCGTGCTATGACCATTTCTTTTACACTTGTTGCAAAATTTGGTGCAGAACCCCGAGTGATACTTTTCACACCTTTGGCATAGCTGCTTCTGATTGTTGTTGTTGTTGCGGTTGTTATTGTTGTTGGGATGGTTGTTGTAGTTGTTGTTGTTGTTGTTGTTGTTGTTGTTGGGTCGTTTGTTGTAGTTGCGATTGATGTTGCGATTGTTGGGATAATTGTTGCGATTATTATTGTAATTGCTGTTATTGTTGTATTGGTGATTCTTATCACCATTTTCCTCCCACTTTCTTTTGACTTGCTTCACATTGGCCTCTTCAGCCGTCTGTTCTTTAATTCTTTCCTCAATCTGGTTCACTAGTTTGTGAGCCATTCTACATGCCTGTTGTATGGAGGCGGGCTCGTGTGAACTTATATCTTCTTGGATTCTTTCCGGTAATCCTTTCACAAACGCGTCGATCTTCTCTTACTCATCTTCGAACGCTCCCGGACACAATAGGCACAATTCTGTGAATCGTCTTTCGTACGTGGTAATATCAAATCCTTGGGTTCGTAACCCTCTAAGTTCTGTCTTGAGCTTATTGACCTCGGTTCTGGGACGGTACTTCTCGTTCATCAAGTGCTTGAATGCTGACCACGGTAGTGCGTACGCATCATCTTGTCCCACTTGCTCTAGATAGGTATTCCACCATGTTAACGCAGAACCTGTGAAGGTATGCGTAGCGTACTTCACTTTGTCCTCTTCAGTACACTTACTTATGACAAACACCGATTCGACCTTCTCGGTCCACCGTTTCAATCCGATCGGTCCTTCGGTTCCATCAAATTCCAAAGGTTTGCAGGCAGTGAATTCTTTGTAGGTGCATCCTACACGATTTCCTGTACTGCTAGATCCAAGGTTATTGTTGGTATGTAGCGCAGCCTGTACTGCGGCTATATTTGAAGCTAGAAAAGTACGGAATTCCTCTTCATTCATATTCACGGTGTGTCGAGTAGTCGGTGCCATTTCCTTCAAAATAGTCAAATGGAACAAGTTAATCATACAGAATATTAAGAGTAGTTAATAGTATTTCGTAGCATAATATGAACTCATTTATAAAAGCTTTTTCTTCATATTAGCGTTTTATAAGTTTAAATTCGGGTAGTACCTACCCGTTAAGTTCATACTTAGTAGCTAATATACAATTCAACTAACACAATTCTATATGAAAAACTGATTATAATAAATTTCGCGTTCAAACTTTTATACAATATTTTACAAACTTACAATACCGCTTATTTTACATAAAGCATGAAATATAGCACACAATAACTTTGATACAAGATAGTTGTGAAGATAATTCTAGCTAGTACACAAGTCGTTCAGCAAAGGCAATAAAGACACGTAATTCATACGTCCAGAAACAAGTCATGCATTCTGGTTTTACTAGGACTACTTCCCATCCTTGGTCTTGTGGAACATAGCCGTTATGGCCATTGATAAGACAGCGTGTTGTAACGTCGTCAAAGGGACGATGGTTACGTAATGACCAACAGTCTCGTAATAACCTAAAAACCTCATTTTTTTACCCCAATTACCGACTCCGTCACTTGTGGGAACGTTTTGTTTAATAGTTGTAGCCCGATGTTCTTTTTCTCAAGCGAACATTACTAACCCGTAAGCATAGCATGCTTCTTTATGTTGCATGTTAGCCGCTTTTTCTAAATCATGAAGTCCTATATATTCGGATACATTGAGTCAAAATAATTTCTTAACCCGTTGCGTAAAATAGCATTTAGGTTCCCCGCAATATATGCGTCAAAGTAAACACATCGTAACTTATGGGTTTCTCAATGTGATATCCCCCATCTTTCAAACGAAAGTCTCTTATAAACCAAGACATTCTTGGAACATTCTTCGAATGTCTTACAAACTGATTTCGCCGTAAATAGTTGTGCCGAAGAATTTTGACCGACTCTAGACAAGATTTCATCAATCATGTCTCCGGGTAGGTCTCTTAAAATATTGAGTTGTTTATCCATTTTGTGTTTTTATACTGTAAAATAGACAAGAGTTAGATTCATAAAAAAAATACTTATTAATACAAGCAATTTTTACATATATCATAAAGCATAAGCACACTATATTACATATATTACACCACACGAATACAACTATCTTATTCCGACTCGCTCGTTTCTTCATCTTCGGTTTTGGTTAGTTTTGCCAAGTTTCTAGTGATATATGATGTTCCCCTAATACGAGCTGTCATTTTCCACAACGGTTTAGAAAAACCTGGTGGTTTAGAGGTTCCCGGGTCAGTGTTACAACTTAAGGGCTTCGGGGGTTGACGATACATATAAAGTTCATCGGGGTTGGAATTAGATTTCTCTATTTTTATGCCCTTTCCCTTATTATTTTCTTTTGCCTTTTTAAATTCAGTTGGGGTAATTTCTATAACATCATCGGAATTCGCGTCGGAATCCGATTCATCGGAGAATTGGTAATCCTCCCAATATTTTGCTTCCTTGGCGGAAACACCATTGACCATAATTAACCTTGGTCGGTTGGTTGAGGATTTTCTTTTACTTAACCGTTTTATTATTTCCCCCACCGGTTCTATTTCCTCCTCCTCTGGTTCCTCCTCTTCCGGTTCTGATTCTTCTTCCGGTTCTTCTTCGGGAACTTGTGAACCAGTCCAATATATATTCGACTCTTCGTTATTATTAGGTGAGTCAATGAGATTTGTGCTAGAGGTAGACATCTATCACACAATATCAAACATGTTAAGAGATTAATATATCACATAATATATACATGTTAATAATATATAGTTTCCAACAAAAATGTTAAGCAATCATTTTTAAAGAAAACACGGTCGAAGTCCAGACTCACTAATGCATCCTAACAAACTCGATAAGACACACTAATGCAAATTTTCTGGTTCTCTAAGACCAACGCTCGGATACCAACTGAAATGTCTCGTTCTTATTGATTAAAAACGTTCCATATTAATTGATTTCGTTGCGAGGTTTTGACCTCTATATGAGACGTTTTTCAAAGACTGCATTCATTTTAAAACAAACCATAACCTTTATTTCATCAATAAAGGTTTAAAAAGCTTTACGTAGATTATCAAATAATGATAATCTAAAATATACGGTTTACACACGACCATTACATAATGGTTTACAATAGAAATATATTACATCGACATATGTTTCTTGAATGCAGTTTTTACATAATATCATACAAACATGGACTCCAAATCTTGTCCTTATTTTAGTATGCAACAGCGGAAGCTCTTAATATTCACCTGAGAATAAACATGCTTTAAACGTCAACAAAAATGTTGGTGAGTTATAGGTTTAACCTATATATTATCAAATCATAATAATAGACCACAAGATTTCATATTTCAATACACATCCCATACATAGAGATAAAAATCATTCATATGGTGAACACCTGGTAACCGACATTAACAAGATGTATATATAAGAATATCCCCATCATTCCGGGACACCCTTCAGATATGATATAAATTTCGAAGTACTAAAGCATCCAGTACTTTGGATGGGGTTTGTTAGGCCCAATAGATCTATCTTTAGGATTCGCGTCAATTAGGGTGTCTGTTCCCTAATTCTTAGATTACCAGACTTAATAAAAAGGGGCATATTCGATTTCGAAAATTTAACCATAGAATGTAGTTTCACGTACTTGTGTCTATTTTGTAAATCATTTATAAAACCTGCATGTATTCTCATCCCAAAAATATTAGATTTTAAAAGTGGGACTATAACTCACTTTCACAGATTTTTACTTCGTCGGGAAGTAAGACTTGGCCACTGGTTAATTCACGAACCTATAACAATATATACATATATATCAAAGTATGTTCAAAATATATTTACAACACTTTTAATATATTTTGATGTTTTAAGTTTATTAAGTTAGTTGTCCTCGTTAGTAACCTACAACTAGTTGTCCACAGTTAGATGTACAGAAATAAATCGATAAATATTATCTTGAATCAATCCACGACCCAGTGTATACGTATCTCAGTATTGATCACAACTCAAACTACATATATTTTGGAATCAACCTCAACCCTGTATAGCTAACTCCAACATTCACATATAGAGTGTCTATGGTTGTTCCGAAATATATATAGATGTGTCGACATGATAGGTCGAAACATTGTATATGTGTCTATGGTATCTCAAGATTACATAATATACAATACAAGTTGATTAAGTTATGGTTGGAATAGATTTGTTACCAATTTTCACGTAGCTAAAATGAGAAAAATTATCCAATCTTGTTTTATCCATAACTTCTTCATTTTAAATCCGTTTTGAGTGAATCAAATTGCTATGGTTTCATATTGAACTCTATTTTATGAATCTAAACAAAAAAAGTATAGGTTTATAGTCGGAAAAATAAGTTACAAGTCATTTTTGTAAAGGTAGTCATTTCAGTCGAAAGAACGACGTCTAGATGACCATTTTAGAAAACATACTTCCACTTTGAGTTTAACCATAATTTTTGGATATAGTTTCATGTTCATAATAAAAATCATTTTCCCAGAATAACAACTTTTAAATCAAAGTTTATCATAGTTTTTAATTAACTAACCCAAAACAGCCCGCGGTGTTACTACGACGGCGTAAATCCGATTTTACGGTGTTTTTCGTGTTTCCGGGTTTTAAATCATTAAGTTAGCATATCATATAGATATAGAACATGTGTTTAGTTGATTTTAAAAGTCAAGTTAGAAGGATTAACTTTTATTTGCGAACAAGTTTAGAATTAACTAAACTATGTTCTAGTGATTACAAGTTTAAACCTTCGAATAAGATAGCTTTATATGTATGAATCGAATGATGTTATGAACATCATTACTACCTCAAGTTCCTTGGATAAACCTACTGGAAATGAGAAAAATAGATCTAGCTTCAAAGGATCCTTGGATGGCTTGAAAGTTCTTGAAGCAGAATCATGACACGAAAACAATTTCAAGTAAGATTTCCACTCGAAATAAGATTGTTATAGTTATAGAAATTGAATTAAAGTTTGAATATGATTATTACCTTATATTAGAAAGATAACCTACTGTAAGTAACAAAGGTTTCTTGATCTTGGATGATTACTTGGAATGGATTTAGAAAACTTGGAAGTAAACTTGCAATCTTGGAAGTATTCTTGATTTTATGAAACTAGAACTTTTGGAATTTATGAAGAACACTTAGAACTTGAAGATAGAACTTGAGAGAGATCAATTAGATGAAGAAAATTGAAGAATGAAAGTGTTTGTAGGTGTTTTTGGTCGTTGGTGTATGGATTAGATATAAAGGATATGTAATTTTGTTTTCATGTAAATAAGTCATGAATGATTACTCATATTTTTGTAATTTTATGAGATATTTCATGCTAGTTGCCAAATGATGGTTCTCACATGTGTTAGGTGACTCACATGGGCTGCTAAGAGCTGATCATTGGAGTGTATATACCAATAGTACATACATCTAAAAGTTGTGTATTGTACGAGTACGAATACGGGTGCATACGAGTAGAATTGTTGATGAAACTGAACGAGGATGTAATTGTAAGCATTTTTGTTAAGTAGAAGTATTTTGATAAGTGTCTTGAATTCTTTCAAAAGTGTATGAATACATATTAAAACACTACATGTATATACATTTTAACTGAGTCGTTAAGTCATCGTTAGTCGTTACATGTAAATGTTGTTTTGAAACCTTTAGGTTAACGATCTTGTTGAATGTTGTTAACCCATTGTTTATTATAACAAATGAGATATTAAATTGTTATATTATCATGATATTATGATATATAATATATCTTAGTATGATATATATACAGTTAAATGTCGTTACAACGATAATCGTTACATATATGTCTCGTTTCTAAATCATTAAGTTAGTAGTCTTATTTTTACATATGTATTTCATTGTTAATACACTTAATAATATATTTACTTATCATTTAACATAATTAACCAAGTGTATCAATATCTTAATATGATTCATATGTACCTAGTAAGACGTTGTTATAACGATAATCGTTATATATATCGTTTTCGAGTTTCTTAAATTAATAGTCTAATTTTTATGTATATAACTCATTGTTAAAATACCTAATGAGATACATACTTATAATAAAATCATGTTAACTATATATATAACCATATATATGTCATCGTATAGTTTTTACAAGTTTTAACGTTCGTGAATCACCGGTCAACTTGGGTGGTCAATTGTCTATATGAAACCTATTTCAATTAATCAAGTCTTAACAAGTTTGATTGCTTAACATGTTGGAAACACTTAATCATGTAAATAACAATTTCATTTAATATATATATAAACATGGAAAAGTTCGGGTCACTACACTTTTGGCGTACCACTATATTGGCATTGATTAGTTACCATGTGTAGGATTTGTCCTTTGATTTCATAATCTAGTGCATTAATGTCTGGTTTAATAATGGCGTGACCTTGGCCAGTGCGTGTGGCTCTCATTCGATCTTCCATACTTAGAGGTTCCAGATTTTTCATTATTGAATTTGTTGAATACGAATCACTAGAGGATTCTGATTTAACGGTTTGTGGTTCAGGAGTAATGATTAGTGTTTCTGGATCTTGGAATTGTCCTTGAATATCCTCCGGGTTCTCGGTAGTGAAGTCGGGTTCAAAAAATGGATTATCGGAAATTTGAATTGGAGAACATGGTTGACTAGATGACGATTCTAAAGAAAAATCAACGGCGATAATATTGGCTAGATGTCTTGATCGGGTTACAGGTGGTGAACGTATGAAAGGTGGTGAACGTTTTGCTCGGTGCATTCACAGAATATCCTATTAGTTATAAAAGGATAGAAAAATTACATAAGTTATCAAATTAATAGACTTTTCTGCTTTTGCTCACGTTTCGAATAGCCAAAAGATGTAGCAGGGAGCCAGAACCCTTTAAATCGGAAGCTCACAACTCAGCCACTAACAAATCCAACTATTACTACGAAGCAGAAAATTTAGATGTCTATCAATTTAACCGCTTAAAATAATTTTTCGTTTTGAATTATTAAAGAAGAAATAGAGAAAATTCTAAGTCCTAAAAACTAGAGCGGCGAGAAATAAGAAAGAAAAAGAGTAGCGTCGAAAAACGTCGAAAAATAAAAAATTGAAAAAAAAAATAAGAAAGTAGCGCGTCGAAACTTAAAATTCTAAAAATTAAATATTAAAAGTTGCGTCTAAAGGTATTAAAACTTAAAAGAAATTCTATATCCAAAACGGCAATATCTTGATTAGGCACTAAATTTTATTAAATACTAAAACGATAAGCGACGTCGTAAAATTCTAAAGCCGCTAAATTTTAGTCTAAAGAAAAAGTACTTAAGGGATTTTACGGCAAATCCTAAAAATCTAAAAGTATAAAAATAACTACGGCAAAAACTATAACTTAAACTAATTACGAGCGAAAAATATAAATATTACGAATAAACGATTAAAAAGATACGAAATATAGAAATAATACTTAAAGTTATGAAAATACAATTTTTATAAAAATATTATTTTTATTATTGTATAAAAGTATTTATAAAACTAATTAACACTTAAAACTTAAAATACAACTTTAATTAAACTATGACTAATTAATATTAAATATAAACCCTAATTAGATTAATTAATAAAAATAATAATTAAATTAAACCCTAAAACGTAATTAATGCAGTCTGAGGTTCACGCTTGTCAGGCAGCTCCGAGAGTGCGGAGGTCTGCTGCCCAAAAGCTCTGCGAGTGCAGAGGATGCAGATTCAAACGAGCTGCAGGCCCAAATTACGCAGGTCCGGTTTTTTTTTTTAACACTTATTATAAATACAAAATATTTTTACAAAATACGAAATAATATATTTTTACAAAAATATAGTTTACAAAAATATAGCGTTTTGCTTCGGCGTCCCCGGCAGCGGCGCCAAAAACTTGATGTTATAGCGAGGGGGTACGTAATAGTTATTATTTTACTACGAAATAATATTAAATACGATACAATTTTACACAAATTATTTATTTATTTAAAGAATGGATATACCTAAACCTTGCTACAACACTTATAGGCAGTGTACCTAATCGTAGAGTAGTGTAGTTTTTAGTAAGTCCGGTTCGTTCCACAGGGAGCTAATTGAAAACGTACTATATTTTTATACAACTATATTTATATAAATATATATAATTATATATAGGTAGTATTATTATTATTATAAAAAGGGGTTTTATCGTTTAATGACCGGTTTGTCGATTTTATATTTTTAGGTATAAAGATAAATGACAATAATTAAAGTGCGTAAAATAAATAACGATAAATAAAATGTGATATATAAAATTGCGAGTAATAAAATGACGGTAAATAAAAGTACGATGAAATATGAAATAAAAGTATTATGCTTATTTAAACTTCCGTAATCATGATGTTTGACGTTTTGATTTTAATTTATTTCTCTAGGTTAATTGTCCTTTGTCCTGGTTTATTTGATACCTATCTGGTTTTTGTCCATAATAGTCCATCGGTCATAATTATAAAATGCTCATCAAATTAACCTTATTCCCGAAGTCAAATATTCCAACTAATTAGGGATTCGAACTGTAACAAGGTTTTAATACTTTGTTAATAATTACACCAGGTTATCGACTGCGTGTAATCCAAGGTTTTAATAGGTGGTGGTGGGTGGTGGTGGGTGGTGTTGATGAAGGTGGTTCATAATATGTTAATTTTTGTATAATTAATTTTTGTTAATTATAATTATTAAAATTATTTTTTTACCTTCCATGCATTTTAAGTTAAAATTAAGTTTTATGATATTTTGTGGTTCACATTTGCTTATCCTGGTTGTACTCGTTTTAAGTTTAGCCACAGATCGTGCCCATATATATATATATATATATATATATATATATATATATATATATATATATATATATATATATATATATATACTGCTTTTTTTTTTGTTTTTAATAGCCAACGGCTATTTTCCAAAACCCAACCACAGCCCACCACGTGGCATCAACGACCGTTGCTTGTCACGTTTCTTTCGATCAAACGCTTCTTTCGATCAAACGCTGAAGAGACGCCACCAAGTGACGTGCAGCTACGCCTTCCGCCGGTGTCACTTTGCTGCCACATCGGAAAGTGACGCAGTCACTTCATCCCGTTACAATTCGTCTAGTTGTACGAATAACCCTCTATTTTAACTTCGTTTGCAGATTAGACGTCAGCGGGATTGATAGTACATCATGTCGTTGTTTAGTTTTATACTCCGTAATAGTAAGTATAAAAAAATCAACTTTATATTATGATCCGTATATTGTAAAGGATCATTAGGATCTGCCATCTAATATATACTGTATTTGATTCAACTTTATATAATAATAATAAATATATATAAATAAATAAATAATAAATATATAAATATATGATTTAATTCATACCATCCTAAAGGTTACATGTACTCTGAAGAATTAAATAGAATGCAATTATGTAACAACTCAAAACTAAAATCTAAATCCATAACTTCTTATGAAAAAAAATAGATATCATAAGCTGGCTAAAAACAAATTCATATAAGCATTTCATTGAACACCTTTTGCGCCTTAGCTTGTTTCCTAAACAATAATAAGTACACTAAACAAACTTATAAGTACTTTTTTCACAATCCTTACAATAGAAAGCTTCTAAGAGAAATAAACATTTCATCAAATACCTCATGGGCAGAAAGTTGGCAGATGAAGAACAACATGACCCATATAAATGAACTCAAATCAAGAAAAAGGGACAACACATACAGATTCAAACAACCAACACTATATTAACCCATATAATTAACCCTATATGCTAATAGGCAGTAGAAATTTTGTAGTTTCAATTGATTTGGTATAGGCACTAGAAATTTTGTAGTTTCAATTGATTTGGTTTGTAGTTTTGTGTTTGCGTTCACACTGCATTCGGCCCCTCATCTTTATCTCAATTTAAACAACGACCCCTCAAATTTACATTTCTTCGGGGGTAAAAAGTGTAAATATACAATCTTATTAAAATAAAAAAAACCACCTCCACCCATTTTTTTAGCGGGTCCTATCTTTTCGCTCGGTGCGAGTTAAATTTTTCCGAGCCCACCGTTCAACTCAAAAAAAACTTACGAACACAACGGGACTAACTATACGCGAAACGGACACTTAAAAAAAACGCTCAATACCTCAGACTATATTCAATACACATACACACACCTATAACACACTCCGTTAACTATGAATACGCAACCCAAAGGCCCCGCAGCATCGCGCGAGCTCATTTTCTAGTTACAACTAAGACACATGATTTATTTATATATAGTCCAAACTAATAACACCCATATAATTACAAACAACAACATGCTACATCCACCCCTTATGCTCAAAACCTTAGCCACTATATTAACCACTTAGACCCACCCGATTAGACCCCAATGTTTGGGTCATTCACTAACAGGTGGTATAACCCAACTGAAGTGTACCTTTTTAAACACCCCAAAAACTTCTCAAGTCTCAATCTCTACAGGCCATTCTACCATTAACCCATCATCAAAATCATACCATAAGAACTTCATAAAAATCATACCATAAGTAAGTAACCCAACTCATACTTTATTAGGTCTTCAAAACTCAAAGCCCAACTCAAGAAATCTTCATCAACCAATCAAAAAGCAAAAAGAATTCTCCTTTAGCTAAATTAAAATAAAAACTAAACACGCATAGGTGGTACAAAATAATGAGAAACAAATACAAATCTCTTGAATTCTTTAAAAATATAACATGGTAATTAAAATAACCAAATCTATTGAACTAAGCAAGAATTCATCACCGAATCGACGCCGGATCCATTATAAACTTGCAAAAAATAATCTACCTTTAAGTAAAGTTATACGGAGTAATAGCTTTTAAATAAATAAAAAGTCGTAATATACCTTAGGATTCCCCTCAAAGGCTTCATTATAAAGATCCTGTATTGCTCGCTTTTTTATATTTATATCATGGTTGCTTTTCTAAAAAAAAAAAAAAAAAAAAAAGGAAGAAACAATAGAAATAGATAATGATAATGATAATGATATAAATTAAATTGAAGCAGAAAATATACCCGTTGAATGTGAAGACAACACCAACTTAAATCTCTAACTATGTGAAGCATCAGGTTAAAATTTCATGCTTTCAAGATAATGAGCAAGCTTTATGGTTTGAAGGTTTTATTATGAATTGAATGATGGATTGAGTATTAAAGAAGGAAGAAATATGAATTGTAACAGTAAAAATATCATATTTTTATATACCTTGTAAAAGCTTCTAGAGTAAGCTTTAAAATTGAGAGAGAGGCGGTGAAATACTTCCCGAGAATCCAAAAATTTTACCTAGTAAATCTCAAACAATTTCAAATTAAACTTTATTACAGTATTTTTATAATTAAAATATTATTTTTAGTATATATTATTTATTAATTATAAGATGACATCATTAAAAGATAGGAACCCTGTCTTAGGATGCTGCCAGGTCAGCAAAAATGATGTCAGCGACATCACCAAATTAAATATAGTATAGATATAGATAGATTGGGCTAAAATAATTTTTACATTGTATATTTGGATTAAGAAATGAACCCAGTTGTAACACCCCATTTTCCTTAAGGTAATATTATATACATATTTAATTGTGATAAATAGTGTCACAATTGTGGTAAATGGTGTCACAATCTCATTGGCTCCAACACCCAAAAACCACTGTTAACGCGCTACAGTACAATACATATTTAATTGTGGTAAATGGTGTCACAATCTCATTGGCTCCAACACTCAAAAACCACTGTTAACGCGCTACAGTACTGTAGCGTGTTTTTTTTTGGCTGCTATCCCGTCCACTGCTTGCCTCTCCTTCATTCTACACTCTTCTGACCTTCATCTCCATACCAACATTCCTCCATCTCCATACCACCACCAGCTCTCCATCTCTCTCGAGTTCTTCGTCTATCACAACCACCATCATCGCCGCCTTCGCCTATCACAACCGCCCTCACAGCAGCCTTCTTTCCCCATTTTAATCACATCCTCACTTCTCCCTCGCCAATCTAACTACATCCCCCAAGAACCCTCTTCATGTCGACGTCAGTGTCACCGCCACAACCACCATCACCTACGTCTCAGGTGGTATTCTTCGCTACTGTCGTCCCCCGTGTAACCACCGCCGTGTTCGTCTCTTGCTATCAACTCCGTCGCAAGCACCACAGCCAAATTAGGGTAACCCCTTTGCCCTATTTTCCATTTTCCCAGACATCAACTACAACTTCAGGCCTTTTGGTGATAAAAAATCAATCACAAGGTCAGCGCTTTTGGCGATTTCCTTCCTCCAATTGCACATATTCGTTGGTTGCGATTCATATCACACTTGCCCTATTAGGGTTTCTGGCGATTCTGTATTGCTTGCTATTCGTTCGTTGCAACTGACATTACACACGAAAAAAGGTTTGCTCAAATTCCGATTGTTTATAGTTATTCGAATGGATTTACGGTACTGATTATGATTTCGATTTTGTCATCGTTTTTTTTAAGTTTCAGAGTCTACTAATTAATAGTCGACGAATGGAGTCGGCTAATGGTTGTTGATGTAGCATATAGTCGACTAATGGAGCGGGCTAATGGTTGTGGATGTAACATATTATGGGACCTTAAACGATAATATATCCAGTGAAGTCTGGAAACCAACATCTTTCGATTGTGTTTGGCAAAAATCTGGTACGTATCACAGTTTTTGTGTGTGTGTGTGTGTGTGTGTGTTTTTTTATCTTTTATGTTTTTGAAGTAAAGGAACCATGATCATGTCATACATTGTGGTATATGTTGAATTGTAAATGATTTAGTGTGATATTGAGTTATAAGTTTAGTTGAAATTGTTAGAAATAGGAGGTTATGTGTATATTATTTGTGGAAGAGAGGATTGATGATTTAGATGTTTGATTGATCTTGAAGACTTTGTTTATTACTTGATTTGCTTGATTACAAATGAGAGGTGAATCCCTCTATTTATACTACTCAATGGAGTAGTCTAGAATACTTCATTATCTACTAATATCTAGATATTTTCTAAGTATTTTCTAGACTTAGATATTTTACATGATCATTCTACACACTTACTACATATTACTTGAAATTTCTAGACTTAGATATTTTACATGATCATTCTACACACTTACTACATATTACTTGAAATTTCTAGATAATGGACTATAATCTTGATATAATACACTTGTATACTTGCAAGCCCAAATCCAAACACATGGCCCAAAATCAAGTTTAGCTTCCAACAGCCCCCCTTAAACTTGATTTCGTCACTCCGAGCATATTCCGTAATCTCTGAAGCGTCTCGTGTTTTAGAGGCTTTGTGAAAATATCAGCAACTTGGTCATATGACTTCGCGTACTTTATTTGCACCTCTTTATTTGCAACACACTCCCTGATGTAATGGTATTTCGTATCGATGTGTTTGCTTCGATCATGGAAGACTGGATTCTTTGCTAGAGCAATCGCAGACTTGTTATTCACATATATCTCCGTAGCTTCCTTTTGAAAAAACTTAAGCTCATTTAGTAACTTCCTGAGCCATATTGCATGACAGGTGCACGATGTTGCTGCTACAAACTCGGCTTCACACGTTGACAGAGTCACAATGGGTTGCTTCTTCGAGCTCCATGTGAACGCCGTGTCTCCCATATAGAACACGAAACCACTCGTACTCTTACGATCATCTATGTCTCCAGCCCAATCACTATCACTGTATCCAACTAGCTTGAAGTGATCAGAAGGCGAATAAAACATGCCATAGTCAATCGTACCTTTGATGTAGCGAAGTATCCTCTTGGCCGCCTTCAAGTGATTTATTGTAGGTGCTTCCATGTATCGACTTACTAGTCCAACTCCGTAGAGAATATCAGGCCTTGTGCAGGTTAGGTACCTCAGACTTCCAACCAAACTCTTGTATTGTGTTGGGTCAACCAAGTGTCCTTCATCATCTTTTGATAATTTGAGATTGCAATCCACCGGTGTGTTCATTGACTTGCAGTTATTCATCTTAAACTTCTTCAGCACCTCCTTCGCATAACCTTCTTGGGATATAAATATTCCTTCTTTCTTTTGTTTCACCTCGATCCCAAGATAGTAAGCCATAAGTCCAATGTCGGTCATCTCGAACTCCTGAACCATTGCTTTCTTGAACTCCTCGAACATTTTGGGATTACTACCAGTGAATATCAAGTCATCCACATATAGGCACACAATCATAACATCTCCTTCCTTGCTTACTTTGGTATAGAGAGCATGCTCATGTGGGCATTTTGTAAAGCCATTCTGTTGTAAATACTTGTCTATCCTGCTATTCCATGCTCGAGGCGCTTGCTTCAACCCATATAAGGCCCTTTTCAATTTTAGTACCTTATTCTCTTGGCCTTTCACGATGTATCCCAAAGGTTGTTCTATATAGACTTCTTCTTCTAAGTGGCCATTAAGGAACGCGGATTTGACATCCATTTGATAAATCTTCCAATTATGCTGAGCCGCAAGTGAGATTATTAATCTTATTGTTTCTAGACGAGCGACGGGAGCAAATACCTCGTCATAGTCTATGCCGGCTCGTTGACTATATCCCTTCGCCACCAACCTTGCCTTATATCTTTCAACTTCACCTTTGGAATTCTTCTTGGCCTTGTACATCCATTTTACACCAATAGCCTTATGTCCCTTTGGTAGTGTGGCAAGATCCCACGTATTATTCTTCTCGATTGCTTGAATCTCTTCATCCATTGCACGTTTCCACTTTTGGCTTTTTGTTGCGTCTTCATAACTTATTGGCTCACAATCGGCAAGAAGGCAGAACAATGATAGATCCTCCATAGGCTGGGTTACCTCATACAACTCCCTAATGCTCCTTGTGTGATGTTGTAGCCTACTTGATTCTCCTCCTGATGTTGGTGTCACTTCATTAGGTGTAGTGGTTGGAGTACGTGGAGAGTGCGGAGATGGTGTACTAGAAGGTTCTTGAACTTCTAGATATTCTTCGTTCCTTGCAGTACTTTCGAATGGATAAGGGAGAAAGTCGTAGTTCTCCTCTTCGGGAACATTCCAATCCCATGTTTCTTCATCAAACACCACATCTCGACTTGAGATTACTTTATCGGTCTTGGGATTGTATAACTTGTAACCCTTCAAACTTGAGTCATAGCCCACGAATATGAGTTTCTCGCTTTTATCATCGAGCTTCGTCCTCTTCTGATCTGGCACATGAGCATATGCCACACTTCCGAACACTCGAAGGTGTGAGATGCCGGGCTTCCTTCCACTCCAAGCTTCAATGGGCGTTTTGTTCTTGACGCTTCTAGTGGGCGAGCGATTTGCTAGATAGATCGCACAGTCCACTGCCTCAGCCCAAAACTCCTTAGGCATCCTTTTGCTCTTTAAAATACTCCGAGCCATATCAAGAATGGTCTTATTTTTTCTTTCCGCAACACCATTTTGCTGCGGTGAATACGGAAGGGTTAGAGGACGTCGTAACCCATTGTTGTCGCAAAATTCCTTGAATTCCTTGGATGTGAACTCTCCTCCACGATCGGATATCAACGCCTTTATGGTGAGACCACTTTGATTCTCCACAAATGCTTTAAACTTCTTGAACATTCCAAAAGCTTCCGACTTCTCTTTTAGAAAATAGACCCATGTCTTTCGACTAAAATCATCAATGAATAGAAGAAAATATCTATTTTTACCAAAAGACGATGGGCTGATGGGTCCACACATATCTGTGTGAATAAGTTCTAGAGGTTTCTTAGCTCTACTAGAAGCTTCTGTTGGAAAACTGTTTCGGAAGTGCTTTCCTAGAAGGCATCCCTCACATATTTGATCTGGATGATTAATTGGAGGCAAACCCTTCACCATTCCTTTACTTGATAATAATTTTAAGCCTCCAAAATTTAAGTGCCCGTATCTCATGTGCCAAAGCCAAGAATTATCTTTGAAACATGCTTTTAAACATCTTGGAATGTCATGTTGAATATTTAGCATGAACATCCTATTCGTTGACATTGGAACCTTAGCAATCAAACCTCCTTTTTGGTCTCTTAAAGAAAGGGTACGATTTATCATGTGAATATCATAGTCTTTCTCCAAGAGTTGTCCAATACTCAGTATATTCGCCTTCATATTGGGCACATAATACACGTTAGAGATAAATTGATGCCTTCCATTTTTCAAGCGGATGAGAATCTTACCTTTGCCTTTAACCGGGACTTTAGAGGAATCTCCGAAGGTGATATTTCCACTAATTACCTCGTCCAACTCCACAAACATTTTTTTATCACCGCACATATGGTTGCTTGCACCCGTGTCGAGATACCACAAATTTGATTCTCCGTTATCTTCACCTTTGCATGCTAGTAACAAAGTGTTTTCCACGGCTTCAGTATCTTCTTGTGCAAAATTTGCTCTTTCTTGCACGTAACTGTTTGACTTCTCGCATTCCGAAGCATAGTGGCCAAATTTATGACAATTATAGCATTTGGTTTGAGAATTGTCATACCTTGGCTTTCTACTTGTGTAGCCTCTCCCGCGACCTCTTGTCGGGTGAAAATCTTGACTTCTTTCTTCATTTTTGTAAGAACTATAACCTCCACGTTTGATATATCCTTGCCCTCGTCCTCGGCCACGTACTTGACCACGACCTCGTTGACTCGTTTGATGAGTCTTTTCACTGTTCTCTTCCTTGAAAGAGAGTTTTGCTTGTAAAGCTTGCTCCAAAGGCTCTTTACTTTTCTTATTAAACCTCTCTTCATGGGCTTGTAGTGAACCCATGAGTTCATCGATAGTCATTGATTCTAGATCTTTAGATTCTTCGATGGCTACGACTATATAGTCGAATTTTGAATCTAATGATCTAAGAATCTTCTCAATGACTCTTACATCACTTAGAGTTTCACCATTCCTTTTTAATTGATTGACAACCGCCAAGACTCTTGTAAAATAATCAGAAATTGATTCTGAGTCTTTCTTATTTAAGGATTCGAACTCACCTCGTAGTGTTTGTAGTCGAACCTTTTTCACCTTATCAACTCCCTTATAAGAATTCTCCAAGATCTCCCATGCTTTCTTGGCGGTGGCTGCACTTGCAATTTTCTCAAAAGCTCCATCATCTACACTTTGTTGAATGATGGAAAGAGCCTTTTGATCGTTCGTCTTCATTAATTTTTTCTCCTTGCTGAGAGGACCTTTTTCTGCAGGTTCCTCATAGCCTCCTCCACAATCTCCCATAAGTCTTGTCCACCTAGGAAGGTCTTCATTTGGATGCTCCATCGATCATAATTATCCTTTGTGAGGCGAGGAAACGTGATGACATTGTTGGCCATCATCTTGTCGACCAAGCTCTGATACCAATTTGTTAAAATAGGAGGTTATGTGTATATTATTTGTGGAAGAGAGGATTGATGATTTAGATGTTTGATTGATCTTGAAGGCTTTGTTTATTACTTGATTTGCTTGATTACAAATGAGAGGTGAATCCCTCTATTTATACTACTCAATGGAGTAGTCTAGAATACTTCATTATCTACTAATATCTAGATATTTCCTAAGTATTTTCTAGACTTAGATATTTTACATGATCATTCTACACACTTACTACATATTACTTGAAATTTCTAGATAATGGACTATAATCTTGATATAATACACTTGTATACTTGCAAGCCCAAATCCAAACACATAGCCCAAAATCAAGTTTAGCTTCCAACAGAAATTAATCTTATTTAGTTATTTAAGATGTGGAAATGTTGTTGACATATTCTGTTAAACAGCATATAGCGTGCCAAAAAACAACAAAAACGAATTGTAACACAGAAAGAAAGAATTGTAAGAAACAACAAAAGCAAAATATATAGAGATATGAGCAGAAAGCCAATAATAAAAGCAGCCACGTTGAAGCTATAACTTAGAAACTAGGATTAAAATTACTTTAGAAAATAACTCTGAATGAACTTTGAAGAAAGATTGGTGATTTTTAGTAAAGTATCCCACATTGGAACATGAGGTTATGGAAAGAGTAATATGGGGTGCTTATTATGTTTTCATCCGTAATGGAAAATATTATTTAAGTACATTAATTTCTCCCAATATGTTTAAATGCCAATTTATTTGATATTTTCAATGGTTTTAGGTACGTCGTCGTGACTGGCGTCAACAAAGGCATTGTGTTTAAGACAGTCAGACAACTTGCAGCTTCAATTGTGAGTTTTATTGACAGTCGGATACGAGATAAAGGATACATATGCGATGTTTTTGCTCCACATACTTGGTTTATAAAATGTGCTCTATCATCATCTTGATCTACAAGACCCTCAAAGTATTCAAGCTTTGGCGAGGATCGTCTATACCTGATTCGGAAAGCTTGATATGTAGGTAAAGCAAATACATTTCGAGTTTTATGTGAATCTTGCATAAAAATTACTCTTACTAAACCCTTTGATTATTGTTATGTAATCGAAATTTCTATTTCTGGGATTCATATATTATTGCAAGTTTCTTTGTTTTTGTGTTTATTCGCTTTTTTGATGTTTGCTGATTGTGGGTTTCTTGATGTGGACTGTGGCATTAGAAAGTTCTTTTTAAAATAAATAGTATTTGTAAAAATTTGATTCGATTCTAATTATTGCTTATTGTTATAACTAAAATTTCATGTCAGATACAAAAAAGCAAAGGATATCGAGTACAGTCATTGTGTTATGTTTCCGGAGACAAAGATTAGTGCATATTTTCCTTTAAGGTAAACTTGCAAGCCTATATTTGAATTATCTTCTTTGTTTTAAGGTAAACTAGCTCTTCAATTTCTCATACGATTTATTCGATGTCTTCAATATTATGCTTTTCTTTTTAATATACCTGAGTTTGAGCTTAAATGTGGCATACATATTTGTGCATCATTGTAATTCTATCCAAGTTTAGTGATAGTTGCTTGATTAGGATGATATATATTTTTATTAGAAAATATGCATATTATAATAACATTGTTGCATTTTTGCTAACAAAGTGTAAGATTAATTCAAAATCTAGCAGTTCTAATATTTTGCTATATGATTGAAAATAAATAGTGTACGTATTGTTTTGATATGTTCACATGCGGGTACTAATCAGTTTGTTCTTTTATAGACTTCTTGGATTAGGACATTGTTTCTGCCCCCATGGTTTAGGCGGTGTCAAAGTGGGCGATTGGGCAGGTTGGGTAATATGCCAAATTGGTTAGTTTTTTCGGATTGGTCAAATTCGTACTTTTAGAAGGTGTATGTAATTCAAATACACTTTTTCAAATTTCAACCTGTTCAACCCATTTTGTATAAAGCATAACCAGAGTTGATGGTTTGTTGAATTAGTGGGCTGAAATTGCCACCTTTATCATGCATCATATATATAATCAATTATCTGATGGTATACATAGGCACCCAAATGTTACTAGATTTGTACATTTTCTAATCTCTTCTATATTGGTATTCATATAGTTGTAGGTAAACTAAATTATTCAATTTTTTTGTTCATTTTGAACCTCAGACTTGATTAAAGTTGAAAGGCCTTCATATATATATATATATATATATATATATATATATATATATATATATATATATATATATATATATATATATATATATATTGTATGTTAATAATTTATAATATGAGGTCAATAGTGATAATATAAAAAATATATGTAGTATGTTAATATGATATCATAAGGTAGTCAGTCTTAACATTAGAGTTTGAATGAGTAATTTAGACATGAAAATATGAATCTCGCCAATCTTTGAGTGAAGCATTTGTAACCTGATTTTAAAGTGTTAAAAGTGACCCATTTAGTAATCAAAGTTATCATGACTTTAACAATGATTTAACCTGTATTGTGCTTTAGTTCCAGGTATTTGTTGGTGCACCAACGTTTTTCGATATTTCAAAGTGACCCGTTAAGTGTTGCCCGTTAATAAGTTGAGAATGAACGGAGTGTACAAGTGGATCGTAGCCCCAGTTTTTTGTTCGTAACTAGGTTTCCTACTAATTTCGCTAAGAAGAACAGAAGTAGAAACGGTAAAGTCATGTTTGTCAACCTTTAATCCCCAAAGACTTATTATCTTAAAAGCATGATGATTATCGCATGCTCATGAGGTTTGTATTTTCTTTCTGTTATACTTTGGTGACAGTACTTTTGTAAGGAAAAGAGTTTGACAATGATAAGTCAAACCACTCTAAAATAAAAAGCGAGTCAAATCGGTATTTTATTTTATTGCATTCAAAGTTTTGTTAGTAGATTGTGCAATCAACTGTTGTATGTGTGGAGATAGTTATAATCCAGTTTGTATCTGTTGATTCTTACATAGAAACAATGGAAATTCTGCAGGAAAGACTATTATCAAGAGGGCAACCATGACTTGCGTTGTGCTATGAATTTCATTCATTTTATACCCGTGCGTTGTCTACACGAAATGTGATTGCATACTTTTGGTTATCTTTTTTACAATTTTTTATTTTCTGATATCTGAAGGTCTGAAGGTCTAAAGGTCTAATAGCTGTTGTTCCGTTTAGCCCAAGGATATACTAGGCACCACCACGGGCGAAAGTCATTGCCTGTTATCAGAGGTTGCGAGGTGTTTTTACGTCCTCAGCTTGAAGGTATACACCAATTTTTCTCAATTCAAAGCAGTACCTGTTGTGTATCGTGTTTGTATATTTTTGTTACCATATTGACTACACTATAGTGTTTAGAAGTTAAAAAAATTTATATTATTTTACCATTTATCAGTCAAAAAATTAAAATATTGATTATTGATTTGTTATTGTTTAGTCATCTTGGAGGTTCGAACCATCGGCAGTACTTGACCATCAGCAAATTAATCACAAAGTACTGCTGTTTATTGACTAGATACGTGATAATTAAGGTATGTTTTCATGCATGTAATTTCTGCTTTTGTTAAATGACTTTAATTGAGTTGAGCATGTATTCTATGTATATGTAGTAATGTAGTGATCTTTTTGAAACCCACACTTATGAACAACTAGACACAACAATGTAGTATCCATTTGTATACCTAGACTGTAACAAACAAAGCCAGACAAAATGATGTTGTCCTTTGTACTCCAGTTTCCACTTATCCTTTTGAATGTATGCTACGGATGTACAAATGTTGACCAAAAACCACTGCAACGTGCGGACCCAAAACCTAGTTTAATAATAATTGTTATTATTTAACTAACTTTGGTCAGAAAATGGACTAGGAACGTTAGGTTTTAAGTAGGCAAGGGTAAAATGATAATTTTAGGTAAAACCATGTTTAATAGAACACCCAAACACTCCCATTCTTTCACTTGTTCAGAAAATTTATAATAAGAGAGTGAGAGTTGGTGAGGGTGACGATTTTGGGAGATTGGATACAAATCCTTTGATTTTCATACATGCAATTGAATCAAGGAGTGTTAATCAACTTGTAGATACTTGCTAGCATCATTTGGACCATTGATTCTTCTCTTCTTCTTCTTTGTGCTAATTGGGGTTTTCTCTAAACTTAATTTAAGGTATGAACTAAGTGACTTTCAAGCTTGGATTTTTATTATTTGATAATGCTAGTGATGTTTAAAAACAAGGATTTTGATTACATAGAAACCCTAATTCGAATTTTAGGGTTAGGGTTCATGTAAGTGGGTTTTGTAAAGAAGATCAACTAATTGAGAAATTTTATGTAAAGACTTGATGGATTTAAGTCAAAATCATTCCATGTTTTATTAGTTGTGAAACTTGTTTGATTAAGTTAAGAAATGGTGATTTGTTAGTGAAATGGAAAACTTATATAAGTCAGTCTTGATTTTTGTCAAGTTAATCAAGGGTGTCAAAGTGGGTAATGTGGGTCAAGTGAGTTTTATGGCTAGACTTGTCAAAAGATGTTTGGAGGTGTGATTATGGATTTAAATGATGACCCTTAGGTGTAGTTGACCTAGTTTGACCAATATGAATGTAAAGTGATGAATATGTATATATGGAATTGATAAATAGGTTGAACACTCGGAATATTGGCTTGTGGATTTTTGTGCATTGAACGTGGTTGTGAATAAATTGCTTGCGGTTAAGGTGAGTTCATAATATATATGTGTAAGTATGTATTCGATTAATTGGTGGTGGCTCTAGTGTTAACTAGAGTATAATTGTGGTGGCTCTAGTGTTAACTAGAGTATAATTGTGGTGGCTCTATAGAGTATAATTTGTGGTAGCTTTAGTAGTGTTCCGGAGCACTCTAGAGTTTGTGGTTGATACGAAATACGTCTTGTGGTAAATTTACTTCGCGGGCCTGAGACTCTAACGGTGTCGGTGATGCCTTAGTTTGCCCGAGTATAATTGATTGTGTGCATATTTATGCTTATATACTATGTTCTCACTAAGCATTCACTTACCCGTTGTTGTTTAACGTTTTATAGGTTCCGGTTTGAACAAAGGTATTGGGACTTTAGAAGGTTAACTTGATGATGTGAAGTTATATTTTGATGCTTGAGTGCTTTTGGTAGTTGGTTGTGGCTAGCGCTTATGCTTGTGGTAGTTATTAAATATTGAGTAGATATTCCCGAGAACACGCTCTTGTACTTATGTCGATATCGTCATTTTGTCATAATGGGTCAAGATTATCACTTGTTGTTTATAATGGGTCATCTAAAGTTTAATGGTTGTATGCAAGACTTAAACTTGCTAAACGTTAATGGAAGTGATGTTTTATAAACAAGTTATATTGTAATGTTGTTTGTTGGAATTTTATACGGCGGGTCAGGTGTTAATTTGGTCGAAAACTGAAAACTGGTACTTGGTGGTGCGTAAAGTGCACATGTTGGCTAAAAAACAAAATTTCGCTTTTGAAAAAGGGTTGAGGTCGTTTTACTAGTAATCTAAATGGGCTAAAAATAAATGGTGCCCCCAGTCCTCATGGTGCCCTGGGCCATGCGCATTTGGCCCATGGGAAAGGCACCTACTGTCTACACAAGAAGCTTATCTTGGGGTGGCCAGGTAAAGGAGGGTCAAAAACAGTCACAGGATAACTTGGCCGGACCACATACATTTGATAAAATTATATATTAAGAACCTTATCCATTTACTTGTTTACATGTTTAATTGTATCGTAGATAGCAATTTTCTATATCTAACAATTTTACCAGTTTTGACCCATTACTGGCAAAATATAATTCAAATACCCATTTCCATATAATGAGGGTTGAATGCCTACTTTAAAAAAAAAAAAAAAAAAAAAAGTCAGCACCATACATCTACATACCATTAAATCTTTCTAAAAGCATAGACGTCTAACAAGCTCCTGAAACTGCATATGGGTATATATAACATATTGCCACAGTGGTTATATAAACAGCTAAACTTTATGAAAGCAATGAAACAACGTGATGGAAAATAAACGTACCTGAGTGTTGTTTGTAGAGCCTCCATGATCATTTAATTGGCGGGAAATAATCGAAGACACATCGGACTGCCCAGGGGAAGCTTGCTTCTAGTTCTTTGGTGAAGAGTTGCAAACATAAAGCATTCGAACGCTGATACGTCTCGAAAACAAAATCGAATTTATAATCGAGACAGGCTGAATTTTCTGATGCATTATATATTATCTTTAGAACTACATTACAAAAAGGATAGTAAAATACAATATATACATTTTCCATCGCTTTTTATTATGTGATTGTTCTCAATATGCTACTAACCAACATCAGTTTAGTACTTGTGATTTATTGGTAAATATAATAATAATGTTTTTATTATCTTCTTGTTCAACACCGCATCTCAATCAAGTTACATAACGTGCCAAGAAACAAAGCAGATTCATTTCACTTCCCGATTCTAATGAATCAAAGATCTTATCAATTCGATTCGAAGTTTGACCGCTGAGAAGGTCAAACACAAACTCTAGTTTCGATTACAGCATAAAAAAGATCAAATTCGGCCACCACGCACCTCCAGTCGAACTACCTGATCTTGGTGTATTTTTTTACTGATTTTTTTTGTTAAAAACTTATTGGTCATCTGTTTATGTTTATGGGTATTGTGTATGTACAGATCTATTTTCCGAGTCTCCCAAAATCTTCGTGTCCCACCTGTTTATGTTGATAGCTATATTGATATTGATATCATCACTTAATTGTAACTCAATTGTAATTGTAATTTCTTGTTTTAATATTTTTTAATTTGTATCTAGAACTCTTGCTGTCGTTTTGTTTCTTACATTAATGAAATTATAGGTTGTGAGTATTTGGAGTTTTGAATTGAAATATAATTACTTATTAGTATTAGTATTAAATTTTTTAATTAGTTTTGATTTTTGAACAAGCTGGACGCTACAAAGTATTCAATAATACATCTAAAGTATTTTAATTCATAACCATATTGAGTTTTGCAGATAAAAAAACAAACAGCCTTCTATCATTAGCTTGCAGACGTTAGAACCACATCTTCTTTCGCAGACATGGTTACCGACATCAGACATAAAACATCTTAAAAAACAAACAGTACCTAAGCCTTGTCATTTATAGGTGGTGTAGGTGCATTAGCTTCCAAATGACACTTAGCCTTGTTATTTATAGGTGAATATCTTGCGGTTACCTCCATAACTGCTATTTCATAACTACATTATCAATAACCGCCATTCCAAAATGTTCTAATCATGAACCTACTCCATGTTTTCTGATAATTACAGACACGTCATATTGACTAAGGTGGATCCGCTGAAAGATAACGTCACACTTCCCTAGCCGTGATGTTAGTTTGACTTTGGAGTTCATTGTTTTAATTGAGCTGACCAGCTCCAACTGGATATTTTGGATGAGACGCCATGCGGATATCATGACACTCCATGGCGTGACGTACGACATTAATTTAAAAATAGAAACATATATAAAAAATTTATCTATAACGTTCGTTTTTTAAGCATGTTCGATTTAGATTTTTTCTAACTTGGAGCCAAAGAAACAGTAAGATGCGTCGCATCTATAAGGATGTGCTGCATCCTACTCCGGGTACCGCATTGATGCGCCACATCACCTTAGATGCGCCACATCCTTTTTCAACTGTCACAAACTGTGTCTCTGAATAATAGGTGATGCGCCGCATCCTTTGACTGATGCGCCACATCCTTTGACTGATGCGCCGCATCTCTTGAATTTTCAGCATTTTCCTTTTGTTTAAACACTTTGAAGCTCAAACCCTTATCTAATTCACTCACATTGAACTCTTTAACCATATTTCGCCTTGAATCATCTTTTACATCAAATAAACGTCAAACATATTCAAATTCTCTCGAAATCAATCAAAATGAGAATGTATATTGTGATGAAAAATAGACAAAATTGCATGGGGGTCCCTGTGGTTTGTTCGATACAACAAGTGGATTCCAAAAGAATTTTTTCACCTTGGGGGGTCACTGTGGTTTGCAATAGTTTCACCAGGGGTCCAACGTCCTAACGTCTGTCAATATTTAACAGTTTTGGGTCAGGTGTTAATGGAAGTGATGTTTTATAAACAAGTTATATTGTAATGTTGTTTGTTGGAATTTTATACGGCGGGTCAGGTGTTAATTTGGTCGAAAACTGGTACTTGGTGGTGCGTAAAGTGCACATGTTGGCTAAAAAACAAAATTTCGTTTTTGAAAAAGGGTCGAGGTCGTTTTACTAGTAATCTAAATGGGCTAAAAATAAATGGTGCCCCCAGTCCTCATGGTGCCCTGGGCCATGCGCATTTGGCCCATGGGAAAGGCACCTACTGTCTACACAAGAAGCTTATCTTGGGGTGGCCAGGTAAAGGAGGGTCAAAAACAGTCACAGGATAACTTGGCCGGACCACATACATTTGATAAAATTATATATTAAGAACCTTATCCATTTACTTGTTTACATGTTTAATTGTATCGTAGATAGCAATTTTCTATATCTAACAATTTTACCAGTTTTGACCCATTACTGGCAAAATATAATTCAAATACCCATTTCCATATAATGGGGGTTGAATGCCTACTTTAAAAAAAAAAAAAAAAAAAAAAAAAAAAAGTCAGCACCATACATCTACATACCATTAAATCTTTCCAAAAGCATAGACGTCTAACAAGCTCCTGAAACTGCATATGGGTATATATAACATATTGCCACAGTGGTTATATAAACAGCTAAACTTTATGAAAGCAATGAAACAACGTGATGGAAAATAAACGTACCTGAGTGTTGTTTGTAGAGCCTCCATGATCATTTAATTGGCGGGAAATAATCGAAGACACATCGGACTGCCCAGGGGAAGCTTGCTTCTAGTTCTTTGGTGAAGAGTTGCAAACATAAAGCATTCGAACGCTGATACGTCTCGAAAACAAAATCGAATTTATAATCGAGACAGGCTGAATTTTCTGATGCATTATATATTATCTTTAGAACTACATTACAAAAAGGATAGTAAAATACAATATATACATTTTCCATCGCTTTTTATTATGTGATTGTTCTCAATATGCTACTAACCAACATCAGTTTAGTACTTGTGATTTATTGGTAAATATAATAATAATGTTTTTATTATCTTCTTGTTCAACACCGCATCTCAATCAAGTTACATAACGTGCCAAGAAACAAAGCAGATTCATTTCACTTCCCGATTCTAATGAATCAAAGATCTTATCAATTCGATTCGAAGTTTGACCGCTGAGAAGGTCAAACACAAACTCTAGTTTCGATTACAGCATAAAAAAGATCAAATTAGACGGACTGATTTATTCTATGATGATCTAAAACGAAGCAATCGAATCTTCAACAACAAATTCTCAAATTTCGACTAAAAGTCAAAGTTTTGGAAAAGTCAAATTGGTGAACAAAAAATTTCAATCTAAGCTTAAAACACTGAAGTTAGAAACGAAGTGAACGTACTAGATCGTTTAGAACTAGTCTATTCTGCTCTGCCAACATATGTTAACTAATATTCGTGCTTGAAACAACTAAACCTATAAAAATCCTAAAGAAAAGTAAGAACAGGGGTCGATTCATAAGAAAATTCTTGGATAGTCCTGTAAGAATGTGGAGAAGGAAACCCATTTGGCGGCAAAATGAATTTCAAACCTTGGAAAAACTGCTATTAAGAACAAGATGTATTTTTCATTGAATGTTTTTTTTACATTGTCTTTTACAAATTTTAACACAGCTTTCTCAAACTTATCTAAACAATCTAAATGACAAAAACAAATAACAATAAAACCCGTTTTGACCCGACACAAACCAAATTTCAAAAGTGAAAAAGGTATGAAGGATGTTCTTGAGAGTTCAAAAGTGAAAAAGTTACTAAGACTGCAGCTGGATTTTACCTTTGCAAGTTCAAAAGTGAAAAAGGTATGAAGGATGTCCTTGAGAGTGGTCCTTGGTTGGTGAATAATGTTCCATTTTTTGTTAATCAATGGGAACCTGGGGTAAGCTTGTTAGCAGTGTTGGCAGGCCAAATACAATGGATAAAGTCACTGCAGACAGATGTTTGAACAAAAGTGGTAGATTAGGCTTTGCTAGGGTGTTGACTGAAATTAATGCAGTTGAGGAACTTCCTAGCTGTGTTGAGTTTGCTTACCCTACCATTGGTTCATTCCCTGCTAAAGTAGGGCAACTTGAAGTGACCTATCAATGGAAGCCTCCAATTTGCACTCATTGCAAGGTATTTGGGCATTCATTCAAAAGTTGTATAAAGAGACCAAGAACAGAAGATGAAATAGCAGCTCAAGTTATTAAAGATGCTATTAGGGTTGATGCAGTTGTTGATATAATCAATGTGAATGAAGGTGGGAATGAAGATGGGTTCCAGGTGGTTGGCAAGAAGGGTAGAGTCTTTGATAGGTTGAAGTTTGCAGGTGATAATAAAAAGAGCAATAGTGGAAATGTCCAAAATAATGTATCAAGTGGTAAAAATCCAAATTTCAAAAGAGGTGGAACTTTACCATTTCAAGGTAACAAGTTTGATAAAATTAGGCAGCAAAATGCTACTAAATGGATGCATGCAAAAAATTCCAATGCACAGGCATCTACAAGTGGTACCAAAAAAGTAGACAATCAAACTGTTTTGACTGATATGGCTAAGGTGATTGAGGAGAAGACTGTTCCAGTTGATTGATGTTTCTAATTTGATGGCTAAAATTTTTTAAAAACAGAGGAATGTTCCAAAGAATGTGCAAGGGCTTAAGGAGAATGTTGTTGCTGGTGAATCATCTTTAAACAAGTTTACTTCAAAGAATATGTATGGAGTATTAGCAGAAGAGTATGATGATATGGATGATAGTGATGATGCAGAATGGAACACTGAATATGAACTTTACCACATTGACATCAAAGAAATTGATGAGTTTGTCTCTAGTAAGCAATATCCTCCTGATCGTTTAAGGTTAAATTGGAATAGTAAAATGATTGACTATTATAACTTGATGTAAGGAGTGTGGTATGATTAGCCTTTATGAGTTTGATAATGTAGAAGATGTGCAATCTGAAACTGGTACTGTTGCTTCTATGAGATTGAATGATGAGGATGAAGCTGTCCAGCAAAAGGGTATTGAGGATATAGCACAATCCCTAATGTTTCCCAACGTCTCTAAAAGTTGCTTGGAAGGTTAGAGGCATCAATAATATAATACTTCTAATCAAAAAGAGGTTAATTTTTTTTTTTGAATGATGGTAGTTTTAGTATGTTTGGTATGATGGAGACCCATGTACATAAATCTAATTTAAATAAAGTTTCCAGTTCTACGTTTCCTGTGTGGGACTGGATTTCTAATGCTGCAAGTTGTACTGGTGGTACTAGTCATTGTGGGTTGGGACCCCAATTCTGTTGATGTTATGACGGTGGATCAACATTCTCAAGCCCTTCATTGTTTTGTTGTTCCAGTAAATGGTGGTCAAAGCTTTTATTGTAAGGTAATACTACGTATATGAATTGCAAATATATAATTTGTACAAGTGTGAGGAAAAAATTAAGTGAATAGGATGAGTTGGTGTTGCATCTGAGGTAAAATAAAGTTTACTATATAATCTGTTGATTATATATACGAGTCCTCCATTTATTTAACTTCACAATATAATAAATTAAACACGTTTATTATCATGATAAATAATAAAGTTTACTCGCATATAGTTGGTCTACTTAGTACAGAAGAGAATCGGTGATCATCTGTTGTTGATTGAACTGCGGCGGAGGATGGAAGAAAACGTAGGTTGATACAGTCGAATATTTGTTCTAGCTGGCCGACCCTCTGATAAATAAAGTTGGCTTCATGCAAAACGCCTTGTTTTAAGCGGTAAATAAACAAGCGTCTCCTACAGGTAGTGTCTGTTATTAATAAGTCGCCTGCATCCTTGTTCCAGTATCCTATAACCTTTATACATGTGTTAAGAGGAAGAGGCGGTTTTCTATCGAACCGGCAATGGAGTACCCAACTCCAACATTTTGTTGTTTTATTATGATGATGATTCAGTAGTAACCACACCTCTATGCAAGAGGACGTCCTGATATCATCATACACAAGTCCAACTTGACCATCTAGATCAACCAAATGCTCCCTACCTCTACGAAAACGTGTATTAGGAAGTGGTTCTTCTATCAACCCAAATTCCCCTTTCATCATGTCAAAACATATTACTTTCTTTGGTGCATTAGATGGCCAATATTTAAGATGATCACTAACCAAACAGTGCAAACATCCATTAGCAAATACAGCTTCACCACTTATGGGATACGGTGGAACTACGGGTATCTGCCGCCATGATGATGATGATGATGAGTCCGTGGCCCCAAATACATGTACCATGGTGCATAAATCCTCCTTCACCACATCACCAAGATCGAGTTGATACGACTTGAAATCTTTTGTTGATTTCGAAGCACAACACACACCATTTTGTAAGTATTGGTAGAATCATCATAACCAAGCCCGCATGCCTCGCGTTCTTCAAATGCTAATGTATTACATGACCAAATTTTGATGGGTGGCAGCTTATAACATTCTTTCTTTAAAGGATTGATCACAAGTAAAACGGTGGTGCCATCGTCTACGTTGTTGTCTTGTGATGAAAATATCAGACCCTTGCAGGAACCTAGAATTATGTCTTTTTCGAAATAATATCTAGGACCCCAGTCTTTACAGACAAACTCCATATACGGTGTTAGTGGATTCTTCTTTGTTGTGATCACCACCTCTTCATGACTAGTTGCAGTAGATTTTTCTTCTTCTTCTTCATCTTCTTCTTTAGTTACCAACATAGTGAGTGATGCAGATGCAGATGCATACGCATACTGGAACGTGATGAGCATCGTGGGATCATCTTTCATACCTCGTTTGGCATGATGCATGATTTCAAGATACGGATAGTTAATATAGTTGCACCAAACCTTGCTTACACATTGAAAACGAGCCAAAGATTTTAGAGGCATTCTAGACAAGATGTTGTATATGATGTCAACCGGCAACTCATCACCAACTATAATTGTCGTCGATATAGCACGGGTTCGTTTTTTTTGTTTTTTATGATGATGATAATTAGAAAATCCCCCTGCAATGCAATACATCAGGATTTAGAATTAATTTTAATTTGAACAACCGAAAACAATTCACGAATCTTTTGAATTGAATACTACAAGGGTGGTGGTGGTGGTGAATAAAGTAGTGTTGCTTGAGAAGCATTACACATACACTGGTCTGGCTACTGTTGCAGCAACATTATGGTGGTCTGTACATGGTAAAAGTTTGTAAGCATAGATACCATTTTCACCACCATATCATTATTTTTTTTTTTTTTTGGAAAATTAAATAGAGAAAAAGCTAAAAATAGGAAATAAGTTAACTAACTACAAATCCTATGTTGTTCCATGTGGTGATGACGAAATCTGTGCAAGGCACAAGCCCGGTGCTCACAAAGGAGGTACACCATCAATCAATCAATCAAGCATATACATAAAAGAAATAGTAACAACGTTATCAACAACAACACCAATTAGAAAGAATAAAGTGACTGATGTTTCATAAACACAAAGTAAATCTACAAAATCAAAACATAACAATTAAATCAACAGAAAATCGAATCCTCATAATCTAAATAATAATACGTAGTAGATTTATTTAGCCATTAAAGAAAAAAGGCAAAATATAATATGATCAGGAAAAAAAGGCCAGATATAATATGTATGTATGTGTGCGTATTTAAAAAGAGATTAATACTAGATTTCTCCATTAATTAATTAATATGAGCTAGCTAGCTAACCTTCGCGTTTTGGATACCAGAGCTGTTTGCCTGTTTCATCAAATCAAACAATTCATACATAATGCCCACTTCACATCACGTTTCACATTTATTTATATTTAGTAAGATGATATATATATATATATATATATATATATATATATATATATATATATATATATATATATATATATATATATATATATATATATATATATATATATATATATATATATATATATATATATATATATTATAGATAGTGGGAGTGTGGGTGTCGATGGTTTGCAGACACAAACTTCAAACACAAAAACATACTTATATATATAAATTTCATACCTGAAGTTTGCATCTTTTTGAGAGGGTTGTGGATATCAGTATTCTCCAGGGGATTGTGATTGTGGCCAGATTTTGCCTCTTTTACTTTTCTTCTTCTTCTTTTGTAAATGTTGTTGCAACAACAGACGATGGCGGTGTCAGGTACGATGGGGTTTGCTTGTTCCATGTGGTGATGATGAAATCTGTGCAAGGCATAAGCCAGATGATCACAAACCATCAATCAATCAATCAATCAAGCATATATATATATATATATATATATATATATATATATATATATATATATATATATATATAAGTGTGACTGATGTTTCATAAACACAAAGTCAATCTACAAAATCAAAATATAACAATCAAATTTATCAGAAAATTCGAATCCTCATATTAAAATCACCAATTAAATCATCAAACATAACGATCAAATCACCAATTAGAAAAAATAGAGTGACTATGATGTCACATAAACTTCTTCAGTCACCTGAATCGTTCTAGGTTTCAGAATCGAGAGGTGTAATTTTTTATTCTCACTTGTAGGTTTCAGAATACGCAATTGTGTTGCTGAAGAAACCCTAGATCTGGTTGTTGAAGAAGACGAATCTTACGCAGAGAAAATTATGAGGTGTCTGGATTGATTTGGTGGACCGGAATCTTCTAAGTGAATTAATTAATTTGGGCTGCTTTTTAAATTGGGCTCAAGAATAGTGTTGCCTGCTCTCCAATTAAGAAGAAAAAAACGGCATATCGTGAGTGCATAATGGGGTTAGGATTGTTGTGATTTCTAATATTCAATATTTCAACCAAATCAACTTCTTGAGCTTATGATATATCGTAACTAGTACCGGACCGGCCCACGCGTTGCGGCGGGGTTTTTCAACGTGAGTATTCATATTTAACGTAGCGTTATGTGTATACAGACGGGAAAACGGGTTATGTTGTAAGCTCCGTTTTGTATGTCGTTGTGGTTAGGTGTTCGTTTTCAACGCAGCTATTTTCATTTTGTTCGTAAAATTATTTTGAGTTTAATGGTGTTGTCGTTGAACAATAACGCTTGCCGACCAGAAAGATATGGCCGGTTAAAAATCGTGGTGGATTTTGTGAGATATTTATGAATTTAATATTAAAGTTACGCTTTATACTCCTGGAATTTATGGTTTTAACCCATGCAGAATTTTATGGTTGGATATAGTTAAGGGGTGCCTTTTCAAAATTTGCATTGTGAACACAAAGGGTGGAACGACATTTTTTTTTTTACGGTGACGACACTAAATCCCACCACTTGTAGTATATAGTGGTTAAGGTTAATTAATAATTGGTGGACCAATTTTTTTATCTTAAGTGAGAATTAATAATATGTCATACGCACGGAAAGCCGACATTCGCATAAAGATTTCGCTTGTCATTCGCACGTACATCCAAACTTTCGCATGACTTACATCAGTGATAAATTTTTCAATTTCATTGCAATTCATTACTAGTTCTATTACACATTGTTGTTCATATAATCATATTACTATTTGGTATTCTAATACTGTTGGTATCACCGAAAAGCTTTGCTTTTTATCTGTGTAAAAGATATTACTTTTCCATTGTAAAGTTAAATAATGAGGTGCAATCGGATGGTGTCAGTGTTTTAAAGAGTGACAATATGATATCCTTTGTTGACATTGCCAAGAAACTCTCTCGTAAGAATGGTAGTTTTTGACACTGAATGACAATGAAGATCCGCAGGTAGACAACGTTCCTAAAAAAGCTAAGACAATCAAGAAAACTGAGAAAGCCTAGTAGGAAGAATCTCGTGCAAGATGAAGAAGTGCAAGATGAAGAATTTCAGCAATTTGGAGAATTCGTGAAGGGCGTGTAATGGTAGGTTTGTTCCTTGATAGGTCATGGTTCGTGTCGGCTTTTAGAGGGTTTATAATCTTTTTGTTTTGTCCTGATTGTTTACCTTCTTTATGTCTTTTGTTTGTTTGGTTTGGTCTCTCTCATGTAGTTGGTGAGCTCGTGTTTGTTGTTGTTTCCTTCCGCTCCTTGTTGGTGGTTGACTTTTACCGAGCCTCCCCGGTGAATATGAGAAGAAGATTAGATTAGGTGTATGTGCATTCACCTCCAAATGACACTAAGGTGTTGTTTGTTTTTCCCTTCGCATATCTTATTTTACCTTATGTCTGTAGGCGGGCGGATGTTTTGATTTCAGACGGTTTGTTTTCTTGAAGACATAAGGCAAAAAAAGATCTTCTAACGTCTTCAAACTAGAAGACCAAAAATAGTGCTTCTCATCTTTGAAGATATTCTAACCTAATTAAATCCCATTTATCTCTTCTATCTACCCAGATCTATTTCACCAATTCCACTTACCTTTTACATTCCATCATCCACCTCCATCACCTACATGACCTCAGGCGACTATCAACTTCGGCCACCACCAACTCCGGCTACCACCAGCTCCGACCACCACCAGTACCTCTACCAACTTCAGCCACCACGCACCTCCAGTCGAACTACCTGATCTTGGTGTATTTTTTTACTGATTTTTTTTTGTTAAAAACTTATTGGTCATCTGTTTATGTTTATGGGTATTGTGTATGTACAGATCTATTTTCCGAGTCTCCCAAAATCTTCGTGTCCCACCTGTTTATGTTGATAGCTATATTGATATTGATATCATCACTTAATTGTAACTCAATTGTAATTGTAATTTCTTGTTTTAATATTTTTTAATTTGTATCTAGAACTCTTGCTGTCGTTTTGTTTCTTACATTAATGAAATTATAGGTTGTGAGTATTTGGAGTTTTGAATTGAAATATAATTACTTATTAGTATTAGTATTAAATTTTTTAATTAGTTTTGATTTTTGAACAAGCTGGACGCTACAAAGTATTCAATAATACATCTAAAGTATTTTAATTCATAACCATATTGAGTTTTGCAGATAAAAAAACAAACAGCCTTCTATCATTAGCTTGCAGACGTTAGAACCACATCTTCTTTCGCAGACATGGTTACAGACATCAGACATAAAACATCTTAAAAAACAAACAGTACCTAAGCCTTGTCATTTATAGGTGGTGTAGGTGCATTAGCTTCCAAATGACACTTAGCCTTGTTATTTATAGGTGAATATCTTGCGGTTACCTCCATAACTGCTATTTCATAACTACATTATCAATAACCACCATTCCAAAATGTTCTAATCATGAACCTACTCCATGTTTTCTGATAATTACAGACACGTCATATTGACTAAGGTGGATCCGCTGAAAGATAACGTCACGCTTCCCTAGCCGTGACGTTAGTTTGACTTTGGAGTTCATTGTTTTAATTGAGCTGACCAGCTCCAACTGGATATTTGGGATGAGACGCCATGCGGATATCATGACACTCCATGGCGTGACGTACGACATTAATTTAAAAATAGAAATATATATAAAAAATTTATCTATAACGTTCGTTTTTTAAGCATGTTCGATTTAGATTTTTTCTAACTTGGAGCCAAAGAAACAGTAAGATGCGTCGCATCTATAAGGATGTGCTGCATCCTACTCCGGGTACCGCATTGATGCGCCACATCACCTTAGATGCGCCACATCCTTTTTCAACTGTCACAAACCGTGTCTCTGAATAATAGGTGATGCGCCGCATCCTTTGACTGATGCGCCACATCCTTTGACTGATGCGCCGCATCTCTTGAATTTTCAGCATTTTCCTTTTGTTTAAACATTTTGAAGCTCAAACCCTTATCTAATTCACTCACATTGAACTCTTTAACCATATTTAGCCTTGAATCATCTTTTACATCAAATAAACGTCAAACATATTCAAATTCTCTCGAAATCAATCAAAATGAGAATGTATATTGTGATGAAAAATAGACAAAATTGCATGGGGGTCCCTGTGGTTTGTTCGATACAACAAGTGGATTCCAAAAGAATTTTTTCACCTTGGGGGGTCACTGTGGTTTGCAATAGTTTCACCAGGGGTCCAACGTCCTAACGTCTGTCAATATTTAACAGTTTTGGGTCTCACATGACTTGCACATGAGGTTAGTTCCGTCTTTTTAATTAACCCTCCAGCTTTTTTTATTTTATTTTCTTTTCTCTTTTCTTTTATTTCTCTTTCTTCAACCATCAAAATCATAAATCCTAATTTTGTTCCCTTTGTTCACCTTCCTCTTCTTCCCATTCCATCTTCATACCTACTAAAGACATGAACCCTAATTTTTTCTAACTTCCATCTCTACCAAAAAAACAATACAGTAATTTATTACTCCGTATTTATTTCTAATTATCTTCACTTTAATCTCATTTTCAATAAATTGAAAAAGAAAAAGTGAAAACCATTTCTTAAAACTCTTTCATAAAATATATGAATAATCTTTCACTTTCAATTTCGTTGATCAAATCTAACTTTGTACAGTATGATTTATCAAAACTAGATCTGGCCAGATTACGTATCTTTGAATCAAAAACTAGATCCGAGTTTATATGATTTGTCAACACTGCTACAGCGCTACTTGATCCACCATGTCTTAAAAGACAAAATTACGGAGATACTATGGTCCGGTGTAGGCAACGATGCTTGATGATTACGGAGATACACAGGTGGTGAAAATTTGGGTAAATGGATTATGTACCTTTTTTATTTGTAAAAATTATATTATATTAGAATATTATAATTTAAATTAAATTTTTGAAAGTGCAAATTACTACCAGTTTCAGAATCAAATTGGCACCAAAGTTTGGCACGAAATTCACGATCAGCTTCCCAAATACGAACCCAAACACGCTCTTCTTTACCAGTTTCGGCATCTTTAGCATTCAAAATAGAACCAGCAGTACCTGGAACTAAAAGAACCGGGTCAAGATTCGGATCTACATACGGTTCTACTGGATCCTTAATAATCCTTAACCACGCTTCAACCGCTTTAACTATATCCACCAACAATGTGACGACCCAGAAATTTCCGACCAAATTTAAATTTAATCTTTATATGATTTCGACACGATAAGCAAAGTCTGTAAGGTTGACTCTCAAAAATTTTGAACTATGTTATGAATTCATTTGACCTTCGACTATTCCCGACGATTCACGAATCACTATCTGTACATAAATACTATATATATATATATATATATATATATATATATATATATATATATATATATATATATATATATATATATATATATATATATATATATATATATATATATATGAATTCATTTGACCTTCGACTATTCCCGACGATTCACGAATCACTATCTGTACATAAATACTATATATATATATATATATATATATATATATATATATATATATATATATATATATATATATTTGAAATAGAAACTTATATGATTTAATTCATTTGTGTAAATAAAATTATATATGATATTACTATAAATCTATATATATATATATATATATATATATATATATATATATATATATATATATATATATATATATATGATTTAGAATTTATTTAATAAATGCTCATAGCACTCGTTTGTCATCTTGATAGTTATTAATTAAGTTAAAAACGAACTTATGTAATTTTAAAATAAACGGTGATTCGAAAATGAGTTTTATAAATTTTAAGCTTATTAATAATATATTTAGATGTTGTTTTTCAAAATTTAAAACTTTTTATATTTTGCTTAGGGGTTGGGAGTGAATAATTAATGTAATTTTTATTTAATAATTAAAGATCGAATTTTATACCATAATGACCAAAATAAATAAAAATAGTTAATTTAAAAATATGAAATTTTTCTAAGAACTTTTATTCGCCACTGATTAACAACGAGGTACGAGATAATACCAGTATTTAATTGATGTCAGTAATATAAATCCAATTTTTGCCGATGGCTTTACTGTTTTAATTAAGACTTTTGTTATTATTATTATTATTAATTATTAATTATTAATATATTATATTATTATTATTATATATACTCAACATATATATGGAGATATAAAACCCCAACACCACAACATAGCTCTCCATCATCACTATATTTTTTTTACGAACTACTGCAGCTCCACCTAGAGTCACCACCACCGGCCACCACTATCCACTGTAACAACCACCTTCCACCGTCACCTTCGACCACAATATAAACCACGATGACCATCGTATGGTTTCTGTTTTTGTTCCTGTTTTCCTTTTGAAGATCACCCACACCATCACCAATCGTCGGCCACCTCCACCCTAACATCACCTTTCGTTAACCGAGAACCACCGGATACCACCACCATATCCAACCCGCCACCACCATAAAACAACTACGATCGACTGCTACTATTTTTCTGTTTTGGTTTATAGAGACATGAACCACCATGAAACCCTTAAACTATCGTCACCATTGAAAACCATTTAGAACATCATCACACGACAACCAACTGTTGCTGCTACGTACTGTTTTAACCAAGTCCAAAACAAAACCCTACTGCTATTTGCTATATTTTTCTGTTTCAAATCTGCTGCAAATTTCTTGTCTTTCTGTTCGATCTTCAGCCCAAAAGAACTGTTATTATTAGTGTTTCTATTTCTGTAATAAACAAGGACGATATTGAAGAGAAAAAGAAAGGTTACATTGATAAACGTTGTTGATGCTTGTGCAGCTTCTTCTCGCTAGTACTGCAGACGTTGTTATCCATGTTCTTGTCTAACGAAGAAGATGATAGATGAAGAAGATGAACAGTAGTGGCTGCTGTGTGTATTATGTTTTCTATTCAGTTATAAACCACGAAACAAAAATCCACTCAGATGCCTTCCTAATTCAAGGGCTGTATTGGAAACTAATGAAGTTGGGCTAAATTAAAGATCTAAATGGGCTTGTGAATTTGGTCATGGTTGTTAATGGGTTGCATAGGATTTCGGCCCAAGAACCTTTGTTGCTTGACGACTTGTTTACTGCTGCTTACAATTTTTTTTTTTACAATGATTAGATAACCATAATAATGGTTATAATAAGATGATGATGATGTGAAGAAACGATATGATGAACGAGCATAATGATGAACGTGATATTGTATGTGATGATATGATTATGATAATGATACGCGATGTATGATGTTATGATCATGGTAGATGATCATGGCGATGGTAGACGTATGATGATGCTAAGGGTATGATGATGAAGAATAAGATGATTGATAATGAACGTATGTTAATGATGATGAAAGTTTAGATGAAGCACGAATAATATAGGTTAAATAAGTTATTAGATAAATTAAAAAGAAAACACGAGACAGTGGAATGGTTAAGGGTATGAGTGTTAAAGCAAGAGGTTGCGGGTTCGATCCCTGTTGGTGACATCTTATTTTTTAAAGCTTGTTTTGAGGTAGTTTTTCATTACCAAAAATTATTATTATTATTATTATTATTATTATTATTATTATTATTATTATTATTATTATTATTATTATTATTATTATTATTATTATTATTATTATTATTATTATTGTTATTATTAATTATTGATATTATTACTTGTATTATAATTATTATTATTGTTATTATTATAATTACTAACATAAGTATTAATAGGATTATCAAGATTATTATTTTTATTATTATTATTATGGTTAGTATTATTGGTATATATTAAATTAAGATTATTTGTATAAAAATATATTTAATACACATAACATAACTATATTAATATTTTTTTTATAAAATGAATATATTTAATTAAATAATGAAACCTATAAATCACTAAATATAACAATTATATCATTAATAATAATATCTAATTTGTTTGATTACAAGTATATGTATTAATATATATATATATATATATATATATACACACACAAATGTTATAGGTTCGTGAATCCGAGGTTAACCTTGCATTGTTCAATGTCGTCATATGTATTTTTACTACAAAATACAATATAGTGAGTTTCATTTTGTAGTGACCCGAACTTTTTCATGTTTATATATATTAAATGAAATTGATATTTACATGATTAAGTGTTTCCAATATGTTAAGCAATCAAACTTGTTAAGACTTGATTAATTGAAATAGGTTTCATATAGAAAATTGACCACCCAAGTTGACCGGTGATTCACGAACGTTAAAACTTGTAAAAACTATATGATGACATCTATATGATTATATATATAGTTAACATGATATTATGATAAGTAAGTATCTCATTAGGTATTTTAACTATGAGTTATATACATAAAATTGAGTTTATTGATTTAAGAAACTCGAAACGATATATATATATATATATATATATATATATATATATATATATATATATATATATATATATATATATATATATATATATATATATATATATATATATATATAACGATTATCGTTATAACGACGTCTCACTAAATACATATGAATCATATTAAGATATTGATACACTATGTTTAATCATGATAAATGATAAGTAAACATGTCATTATGTATATTAACAATGAACTACATATGTAAAAACAAGACTACTAACTTAAGGATTTTGAAACGAGACATATATGTAACGATTATCGTTGTAACGACAATTAAATGTGCATATATCATATTAAGATATATTAATATATCATAATATCATTATAATATAATAATTTAACATCTCATTAGATATAATAAACATTGGGTTAACAACATTTAACAAGATCGTTAACTTAAAGGTTTCAAATCAACATTTACATGTAACGACTAACGATGACTTAACGACTCAGTTAAAATGTATATACATGTAGTGTTTTAATATGTATTCATACACTTTTGAAAGACTTCAAGACACTTATCAAAATACTTCTACTTAACAAAAATGCTTACAATTACATCCTCGTTCAGTTTCATCAACAATTCTACTCGTATGCACCCGTATTCGTACTCGTACAATACACAGCTTTTAGATGTATGTACTATTGGTATATACACTCCAATGATCAGCTCTTAGCAGCCCATGTGAGTCACCTAACACATGTAGGAACCATCATTTGGCAACTAGCATGAAATATCTCATAAAATTACAAAAATATTAGTAATCATTCATGACTTATTTACATGAAAACAAAATTACACATCCTTTATATCTAATCCATATACCAACGACCAAAAACACCTACAAACACTTTCATTCTTCAATTTTCTTCATCTAAGTGATCTCTCTCAAGTTCCGTCTTCAAGTTCTAAGTGTTCTTCATAAATTCTACAAGTTCTAGCTTCATAAAACCAAGAATACTTCCAAGTTTACTAGCTCACTTCCAATCTTGTAAAGTGATCATCCAACCTCAAGAAATCCTTGTTGTTTATAGTAAGATATCATTCCAAATCAAGGTAATACTCATATACAAACTTTGATTTAATTCCTTTAACTATAACTATCTTAATTCGAGTGATAATCTTACTTGAACTTGTTTTCGTGTCATGATTCTACTTCAAGAACTTTTAAGCCATACAAGATCCTTTGAAGCTAGATCATTTCTTGTCACTTCCAGTAGGTTTACCTACTAAACTTGAGGTAGTAATGATGTTCATAACATCATTCGATTCATACATATAAAACTATCTTATTCGAAGATTTGAACATGTAATCACTAGAACATAGTTTAGTTAATTCTAAACTTGTTCGCAAACAAAAGTTAATCCTTCTAAATTGACTTTTAAAATCAACCAACACATGTTCTATATCTATATGATATGATAACTTAATGATTTAAAACCGGAAAACACGAAAAACACCGTAAAACCGGATATACACCGTCGTAGTAACACCGCGGGCTGTTTTGGGTTAGTTAATTAAAAACTATGATAAACTTTGATTTAAAAGTTGTTCTTCTGGGAAAATGATTTTTCTTATGAACATGAAACTATATCCAAAAATCATGGTTAAACTCAAAGTGGAAGTATGTTTTCCAAAATGGTCATATAGACGTCGTTCTTTCGACTGAAATGACTACCTTTACAAAAACAACTTGTAACCTGTAATTCTGACTATAAACTTATACTTTTTCTGTATATATTCATAAACTTAAGTTCAATATGAAACCATAGCAATTGGATTCACTCAAAACGGATTTAAAACGAAGAAGTTATGGGTAAAACAAGATTGGTTATTTTTGCTTGTTGTAGCTACGTGAAAATTGGTAACAAATCTATATTAATCATATCCTAGCTAACTTATATTGTATTATACATGTATTCTAATATATTATGTAATCTTGGGATACCATAGACACGTATGCAAATGTTTTGACATATCATATCGACCCATCTATATATATTATTTGGAACAACGATAGACACTCTATATGCAGTAATGTTGGAGTTAGCTATACAGGGTTGAGGTTGATTCCAAAAATATATATAGTTTGAGTTGTGATCTAGCCTGAGACGTGTATACACTGGGTCGTGGATTGATTCAAGATAATATATATATCGATTTATTTCTGTACATCTAATTGTGGACAACTAGTTGTAGGTTACTAACGAGGACAGCTGACTTAATAAACTTAAAATATTAAAACGTATTAAAAATGGTGTAAATATATTTTGAACATACTTTGATATATATGTACATATTTGTTATAGGTTCGTGAATTGACCAGTGGCCAAGTCTTACTTCCCGACGAAGTAAAAATCTGTGAAAGTGAGTTATAGTTCCACTTTTAAAATCTAATATTTTGGGATGAGAATACATGCAGTTTTATAAATGTTTTAAGAAATAGACACAAGTAAATGAAACTACATTATATGGGTGAATGATCGAAGCCGAATATGCCCCTTTTTCTTGGTAGCCTAAGAATTAGTAAACCGATCTACTAATTGACGCGAATCCTAAAAATAGATCTATTGGGCCTAACGAACCCCATCCAAAGTACCGGATGCTTTAGTACTTCGATGTTGTTTTTATCATATCCGAAGGATTTCCCGGAATGATAGGGGATATTCTTATATGCATCTTGTTAATGTCGGTTACCAGGTGTTCACCATATGAATGAATTTTATCTCTATGTATGGGATGTATATTGAAATATGAAATCTTGTTGTCTATTATTATAATTTGATAATATATAGGTTAAACCTATAACTCACCAACATTTTTGTTGACGTTTTAAGCATGTTTATTCTCAGGTGATTATTAAGAGCTTCCGCTGTTGCATACTAAAATAAGGACAAGATTTGGAGTCCATGCTTGTATGATATTATGTAAAAACTGCATTCAAGAAACGTATTTTTGATGTAATATATTCTTATTGTAAACCATTATGTAATGGTCATGTGTAAACGGTATATTTTAGATTATCATTATTTGATAATCTACGTAATGCTTTTTAAACCTTTATAGATAAAATAAAGGTTATGGTTGTTTTAAAAATGAATGCAGTCTTTGAAAAACGTCTCATATAGAGGTCAAAACCTCGCGACGAAATCAATTAATATGGAACGTTTATAATCAATATGAACGGGACATTTCACATTTGCTCCCTTTTTAAATGTTTTTGCAATATATTTTTGGGACTGAGAATACATGCACTGTTTTTATAAATGTTTTACGAAATAGACACAAGTACTTGAAACTACATTGTATGGTTGGATTACTATACCGAATATCGCCCCTTCAAGTCTGGTAACCTAAGAATTAGGGAAATGGTCCCTAATTGACGCGAATCCTAAAGATAGATCGATGGGCCTAACAAACCCCATTCTGGAATTTGGAATGCTTTAGTACTTCGATTTAAATGGCGATTGCGATTGCCAATAATTATGGCATACTTGCGAGTATGCGGGGATATTCTATATGCATTATGTTAATGTCAGTTACCAGGTGTTCATCATACGAATGGATTTTAAACACTTGCGAGTGTAGGATTATTGAATAAATAAAATATTGTGGTCTATTAAAATGATAAAAATGAATGTTTATGATAAACTAATGAACTCACCAACCTTTTGGTTGACACTTGAAAGCATGTTTATTCTCAGGTTCGAAAGAAATCTTCCGCTGTGCATTTGCTCATCGTACAGATATTACTTGGAGTTATTCATGACATATTTCAAAAGACGTTGCATTCGAGTCATTGAGTTCATCAAGAATATTATCAAGTCATTTATAGTTTAGATATATTATGAAATGATATGCATGCCTGTCAACTTTCGATGTAATGAAAGTTTGTCTTTTAAAAACGAATGCAATGTTTGTAAAATGTATCATATAGAGGTCAAGTACCTCGCGATGTAACCAAATGTAATGTATTCGTCCAGGTGGATTAGGACGGGTCATTAGAGTTGGTATCAGAGCGGTGGTCTTAGCAAACCAGGTCTGCATTAGTGTGTCTAACTGGTAAGTCGTTAGGATGCATTAGTGAGTCTTGACTTCGACCGTGTCTGCATGTCAAAAGTTTTGCTTATCATTTAGTGTCAAAAATTATTGGTTTATCATCCTTAAAGTCTAGACACGTCTTACTGCCTCTATTGCATAGACATTGTATAGATAAATTCATATCTTAGCATATCTGTTATTGTTATCTTTGCCTGACAGCTTCCGTAGATTCCTCCGTAACTTATGGGATTTTAGTATTATATATGCATATGTAAACTATGTATTGCAGGGTACTAATCTACAAGCTATAATCTATTTCTTATCGAAAATCCTTCATATGATCGTACGAGATGAATCCTGCAACCAGTTCGAGTCCCTCAGATTCTGATAGCTATTCCGATAGTTATTCCGACAGCTATTCTTACATGGATTTTCACTCGAGCTCCGAAAGCAGTATAACCGGAATGGATCAATCATTTAGCCATCATCTATTCTGTATGAATTGAGGATGGGTTCGTAGTCAACTTAATCCATGGAGACGCGAAGAAGGTGATCCTTTCCATCAACCAAATTCACCTCTTGGTGAAGAACCTAAAGCCCTTACCGGCGAACCGGTCCAAAACACCATTTTCATACTCATTTCCAGAGTATCTCGCCACGATTATATTCTATCTAAAATTCTAAACCTTATTCATCCACTCGTTCTGACTGACAATCATCCCGGAATAATAGAAGAAGTCAACGAACTTCGTGCTCGAGTAATAAATTCGGAGAATATGGTGCAAAATTTACCAGCTTCAGCAACATCACCGGCACCAACAGTACCATCCGTAACAGCACCAGTACCATCAACAATCCATACCTCAACATCGCATTCTGTACCTTGAGTATAATCATCATTCTACGTATCGTTCTACATCAATTATCTTCGTTCTTCATGGCGATTATGTAATCTCTAATGTTATAGAGATTATGTATTCTAGATTTGACGGTAAACCCAATGAGTTTAATACTATATTAACTCATTAAATCCATGATTACATCTGAAAAAAATATATATGTAAGTATATTTTCACAAAGATTGTAATTAAAAATTATTTCGTACAAACTGTTAATGGTGAAAATATTTTAACGGGTAGGTAATACCCGAGGAATATTTAGATTTCACATTAATAAATTACACTGTACATTCTTCGAATCTGATTCAACGATCATTTACTATCCTACTTACATCCACAGATATACGAATCCGTTCACCACAGAATAATCATTTTTCATTCAATTTCATATTTGGATTTTGACCTATTAGAATCCAACAAGTGGCATAATAAAGAAAACATTGGACAAAATAAAATTTGTTAGAAACAAACAAATTAACTATGAGAAAATTTGTTAAGAATCCACGCTAACTGTTCCTAGCTAACTATTAATTCCGTATTACCTTTTATTTATTGCAATTTATTTATCGTAATTTATTTATCGCATTTCATTTATCGCAATTTTAATTCTCGCAATTTTATTTATCGTCATTTAATTTCTGTTATTTATTTTACGCACTTTAAATATCGGGACACGTATACAAGGTTTTGACATATCATATCGATGCATCTATATATAATATTTAGAATAACCATAGACACTCTATATGCAGTAATGCTGGAGTTAGCTATACAGGGTTGAGGTTGATTCTACAATAATATATATAGTTTGAGTTGTGATCGAGTCTGAGACATGTACACAGGTCACGATACGTATTAATTAATTCGAATATTATATATTAAACTATATATGAATTATTGAACTACAAATTGTGGACTGCTAACTGTGGACTGTCAATATTGGACAATTAAAATGAATTAAAATATTGATTATAACATATGAAACTAAACATTTCTTCAAGTTTGCCACTTGATTTCATCTTAAATCTCATTTGTATCCTGACGATTACAATCTGCGTTCAAACCTTTCATGATTCTTGAAAACACCTCAATCGAGAGGATGAACCAGCTGAACTTCATTTACGGAAGAAAAGATTGATGCATATAGTTATGCACCTAAAAAACTCTCGAAACCTAAGTAAACGTTTAACACGTATCTGTGCTAGCTTCTTTGGTGTTGTTATTACCGAAAGTAACTTTGCAATCCCTTTTCAAAGTAGCAAATTTTGTCACAGCTCTAGCAAATCAACTTCGACTTTCATTTGGATTAGCCTTATTATAACTTTGATATATATGTTTGCTCTTCGTCATCGTTACCGAGGAACCGGTTATATTCCACCATATTAGCAGTAAACTTACCAGCAACTTCATTGCTCATTGGCCTAAGTCTCTCCGAAAAACCATTATATTCGTTCTTTAAAACCCCATCATATATTCATCCGCATCTGGTAACGAGAATCGCCGTACCAATTACTGAGAATTAGCAATCAGTATATCGAATCTCTCAGCATTTCTACATCAACAGTTATATGTTTACGTATAACATTTATCTCTTAGAATTATGATCTTCCATTCTGAAATTTTGAAGAGCATTCAGTCTACAAATCAATACTCTGAATATTGAAAAGTTGAATGAAGTAGCAGAAACTGTAGACAACCGTAAACGACCGTAATAGTCAGAAGTTTGATGGTAAAGAAGGATACGTTGGAAGAGCTCAGAAAAGTTGGAACTGGAAAACGAATTGAGCTAACCACGGAGGAGACCAAGGACAAATACAAGGACCATACCCTATATTCAAAGAATCCAGATAATTCTGTATCCGATGAAATCTTTAAAGAATATCTTGCTCCGAAGTCATATTAAAATCTTGCGAAAAATTTTTCTTCATCAACCTTCGAACTTGGAAATTCCAAAATATCATCATAAATATCATCGATATTTTTGAGGATATTTTCATAAATAATCTCTTCCAATATTAATTATCTCTCTGCTCTATCTGTGTTATATCATAAAAGAAACTGGTTTAGTTTCTAAAATTCTGAAGAAGAAAAAAAATTCGAATTTGAATTATGAATGATTTTGAAGTAGTGTTGGAAATTGATGCATGAGTTAGTATAATATAATGACACTTGATCAATGTGATTATATTACAGTAAGTCATGCTGAGTTTCTAATGAAACATGATGATTCACAGATCATAACGTCATCATGTGCCATGTTACACAACTCTTTCATTCTACTTAACTTCTGAACATATCAAGAAAGTATATTCTTGACAGTTCTATTCTCAGTGATTTTGGTAATTTAACAAATCAAATCGTGCGATTACGTTCTTTCTTGTTTATAACATTAGGTTCATTCGAAACTCCATACTTACGAATTCTGGACCGTTACTCGCTTTATTAGAGGTCGAGAAGATAATAAAAAGGCAAAGAGCTCCAAAATATAAGAGAAAATATAAAGCTCAATAACAACATGGAGATTACAAACCGTGGATGTTAATACGAATAGCAATATAAAGACACGGTATAATTAAGAATAGTATCACCCCAAGGTAATAGTAGAAGTAAACAGATTTTCTGGTGGAAGATTGAAAAGAAGGATGACAGAAATGATAATTAGGAAAAAATATCAAGGACTAGAACTGGATTAAGCATTTTCACAATCTTTTGGATGTACGAACTAAGAAAGAAAGTATAGGAATGGTGAAAATTAATGGAACGGAAAAAGTGAATTTATAATGGGAATATCTGACAGAGCAATCGAGTCAGATCACCGTATTTAATTATAGAGATCTTAATTTCCTTTTTCGTCGAAGAATCAAATCTTTTAGATTTTGAAGATTTTCTTTGAATCCCTTGAATTCCGGAATTCAACCAAGGCGACGTCAAAAGTCAAGACGCACCTTATTTTCTAAATTCAACCAAGACAATGTCAAAAGTTAAGACGAAACTTTATTTCTCATTTCATTATTTTGTGATAGTTTCACTCGTACTCTTCACATAAACGAATTGTTTTATCCACATTGCTCTATGGTAATAAAACTCTATCTATCAACTCATAATTGTCATGAAAACATTCTTATTGTTAGCCATGACGACCTCGATCAAATTTCGGGGACGAAATTTCTTTAACGGGTAGGTACTGTGACGACCCGGAAACTTCCGACCAAATTTAAATTTAATCTTTATATGATTTCGACACGATAAGCAAAGTCTGTAAGGTTGAGTCTCAAAAATTTTGAACTATGTTATGAGACCTTCGACTATTCCCGACGATTCACGAACCACTATCTGTACATAAATCCGTATATATATATATATATATATATATATATAAATTTGAAATAGAAACTTATATGATTTAATTCATTTGTGTAAATAAAATAATATATGATATTACTATAAATCTATATATATGTATATATATATATATATATATATATTCAATATACTTTATATATATATAAAGTATATTTTTTATATATATATATATATATATATACATATATATATATATATATATATATATATATATATGTATATATATCTATATGTATATATATATATGTATATATATATGTATATATATATATACATATATATATGTATATATATACATATATATATGTATATATATATACATATATATATGTATATATATATACATATATATATGTATATATATATATATATATATATATATATATACGCTTCATGAAATAATTCACCCGGTAATTGTTTAAAAGATTTTATTTGCGTACGCATGTCTGAAGTTTTACTTATGGGGTAAAATTCTTCTAAAAATCGTTTTTTCATTTCCGCCCAAGTATTAATACTCCGGGCGGGCAAGGAGAGAAACCATCTTTTTGCCTTATCCTTAAGTGAATAAGGAAATAATCGAAGACGTACCTCATCATCAGTGAAACCGTTTACCTGATTAGTAGCACATATCCCATTAAATTCAGTGATGTGTTCATATGGTTCCTCATTAGGCATACCTCGGTAGGTTGGCAAGATCAAAATAAGTTGAGGTCGGACCTCAAATCGTAAGTTGTTTCCTCCTGCCGGTGCAGGATAAATAATAGGTGAATGATCCTCAAAATCACCCGGTTAGTAGTAGGTGTCTACTCCTCTTGGTCGTTCGGCCATCTTGTCTCGTTGATCTAAAACTTCCTCTTCAGTTTCAGACTCTGATTTAGGAGATTTTGGTGGAACAATCAGATGTGTCTCTAACTGTGGCTGAGTGGATGCTGAAGCCACTGTCGAACCCTTTAAGATTCTTGTAGCTTTTTGATTAGCTTTTGCAGATTTCTCGATTTTCGGGTCTAAAGGCTTAAGATTTTGATCTCCCAAACTCCGAGTTTGCATACACTAACCTGCACTTCAACAAAAACAAAAACACCGAATGTAAAACTGACAAAAACAAAATACACAAAACACTATTTTTTGGATTTTTATTGGTTTTATAATTTTTATGGTTTTTCTAATTTAACATGAAAGCAATAAAATAAGAGCTTGCAATCAAGCGCACACTTCCCCGGCAGCGGCGCCAAAATTTGATCGATGTCGAAGGGTCAATCAAAAATAGCCTAATTACTCTAACTTAGCTAGGGTAAGCAGGATTCGTTCCACGGGAAGTTATGGTCAACTAGCAAGAAATTTCAGGATTTTTGTTTTTTGTGGTTAACTAAGATTAACTAAGATAAAGACTAGAGTAACAACTACTAAGCAAATGTAACTTGAATATCTAAAAACATAGGCAGTGAACTAAACGAAAAGTTGTAATCAATTGATTAAAAGCCTTTATCCCTTCACAATCCCAATCTCACATGCATGCAATTCAAACCAGTATTATGCTCATCAAATATTGATCAAATCTCATAGACAAGATTTCTTAGGCTTATTAATTCTAACTATTTTGAGATTGAATCATGCAACCTAGACACTTTGTCTTTATCCTTAATCTAATTAACACTAAGTGGATTAGGAACAAAATGTTAAATCACTATGACTCAACTTGCAACAATCACAATCAATAATACTTGCGTTAATCAATAAACAATAGGTCCACAATTCAAAAGACATAAGTTTCATAACATTATAAACTGCATAAACTTGAATGAAAGAATACATGTATCAATTGTTCATGGAAGGAATAAAGATTAGAAAACTAGCCAAGCATAGTGGTGATTATAATCAATGAATCTCTTGATAATTGCATGATGAATGGCACCTTGATCTTGACTTGAATTCTTGAAGAATGATGATTAGATTAGTGTTTTTGTGTGTTTGGGAGGGTTTCCTGCTGCAAAACTGATGGAAAAAGATATCTTTTCGTAACCCTAGAGCTCTCCTTAAATAGGGGTTAGGAAACTTCATCCAAAAGCTAAAATTCGTATTTTTCGGATTTCTGGAATTTGGCCTGGCGTAATTTACGCCACTTTTGGCATAATTTACGCCTTTGTTAAATTTCCTGGCGTATTTTTATGCCTAAAACCACCTCCCTGACTGGGCGTATCTGACGTAAATTACGCCAAGATAGGTGTAATTTACGCCTTTGCAAATTTTCTGATTCTTTTTCAGGCTTCCAAATCTTGTCAATCTTCCGCTTTAAATAGCCATTTTGTACCATCTTTCGCACCAACATCTTTCTTACCTGCAAAATATAAAATCTCATCAAAGTATCTCCTTTTTCACTCACATATAGTTAATTTTGCGTATTTAATCGTAAATAATCGTGACAATTAAGGAACGATCAAACCCCCCACACTTGGCTTTTGCTTGTCCTCAAGCAAATCTGTTTTTAGCTATAAGACAACAACACCTAGGTGGTCTTAACTCAAATAGTTGTTCGCAAGTAAAATTAACTATTAATCAAAATGTAAGGATAATATGAGTCAATCACTCAAAACCTCAAACAACTCTTATCATCTAAAACCTTCAATCATAAACTTCTTTCCACAAAACATTTCCTTAGTTCAACAATTCCTCCGTTAATCGTATCGTCATAAACCTCAAACATTTTCCCCAAATCATCAAATGGATCATAACTTAGAACTAAATTAAACAAATATTCTTAACAACTTTCATGATCCACACTTACTCTTTTAACAACAAAATAAATGTATCTAAGTAGCATGTCAAAAGGAACACAAAATGGGTTTAATTACATCCGGAATAATTACATAAGGGTTAGTCATGACTCAAATAAAAATGGGTGTAAAACGGTTACGAATGTCGAACCAACCAAACTTTATAAGGTTTAGAAATTTTAACGTGACCCTCATTCGTACCGAGATAAATTAACTTGAATCAGAATGTCAACTATTGTAACATCCCGCCTTTTTCCATTTACTTTTCCGTTATACTAATATAAAGTCCGTTATATGTTTATAACATCTCCCGTTGATAAGCGTTTTAAATTATCTCGTTTAGGTAATTCACGCACCCGAACGAAAGTTGAGGGACTAAACTTGACAAGGGATCAAACCCTTGACTAGGTCAAAGGGTCAAACCCCTTTCACCCATTCACTTTCATCTCCATCTCTCTCTTTCCCTCTAGCAAGAACACACACCCAATTATCCAAATTCATTCAATCATCATCTAAATTCGATCTAGGAGGCTTACAACAAAATAAACTACATATTTGGAATCCTCTCTTCATCCTCTTCAATTTGATACCAACTTCATCTCATTTGGGTAACTTTCTAAAATCACTAATTTTATGTGTTCTTGAGATTTTTGAGTTATAAAGTTGTTAATTAGTGTCTATGGCTCATTGTGATGTCGTGTATGTAATTTGTATGCTCGATTCGTTGTTTTTGGTGTAACTAGTTCAATATGAAAATTACTTGCTAAATCCTTGATTTTGGATGATCAAATGTTGTTAGATTGTTAAAATGCATGTTTTAAAAGTGTTACTAGTATCATTAGCTTCGTTTTGATGTATAGGTTGATTAAGGAAACTCCAAGAACATGATTAATGATTTTGTGAACTTGGATTAGGGTTTGATGAGCTTTACATGAACTTTTGATGCGTCAAATGCTATGAGATATTGTTTTTAAGTGTTTTGTTGCAATTTGTGTTTGATTACCTTCAAAACGGCATATCACATGTGTGAATTGGATTCCCGAAACTTAAAATGCATTTGATGAACTTGAAACTTTGAAAATGGATTCTTAATGATCACTTGACGGAAAATCGGTTATTGAAATTGATGTTTTTGTTTGATGAAACGTGTTTAGTTGTTTTCCTTGTCAAATTACCTTTCCGACGATATATAGTATGCATTTTGGATGTTTTCGGTTCATAAAATAGGTTAATTTGAGTTTTGGTTCGTGACTTGGTCTTTTTCTGCAAACTGCATGTTTCCCAGGTATTGCGCGCCGCGCATATACCCGCGCGCCGCGCAAAACAGAAATCCCAGATATTTACCCCCTTTGGTTAAGTTCTGACCAGGATTTACACTTGGGTGCGCGCCGCGCAACCCTTTGCGCGCCGCGCATATGCCCAGCTCATTTTTGTTTTTATTTTTCCTTTCACAAAATGTTTCCCGCTTAACCGTAACTCCGATTAACATGAAACTTGGCCATTCTGCTCATAAATGATTTCTCATCATGGGAAAATTGTCGGATACCCGACCCGACCCCGTTGACCTTGACTTTGACCAAGTTTGACTTTTAGTCAAACTTAACCAAACAATTATACGATCGTTCTAACATGCTTAGTTACTTGTATCGTGCATGAAACTTGACTAATTGATTCACATGCTATATTAATCGAGTCGTAACGAGCCATAGGACTAATTGAACACCTTTGACCTATCGTGTTTACCGTTATTGATACAAACCTATTGTTTAGGTCAAGACTAGCATTGTTCTTTGCACACGTTTACTTGTCGAAGTACTTTACTACTCGTGCACTCAAGGTGAGATCATAGTCCCACTTTTACTCTTTTTGAACTTACATTTGGGATGAGAAAACATAAACATTTCTTTACTAAGTGAACACAAGTACAGGAAAAACAAACATTCTACATACGAGTTTAGAACAAAATCCTCAATTCGATTATCATTAGTTACACTTGCCGGGTGTAAGCGAGAACTTATGTTGTATGGATCCATATGGGTTTGACAAACCCTCATTCAAATGGTTCGCTACCGTTTACGAATGAAATATATTTTCGAGAAACAGTGTATGTTCTAGCACTAAGTGATGGGGTTCAATGGAAGGAAATGTTAAGCATTGATAATTGGGTGCTCGTGAAACAAACTTTTGGAATGTATTACTATTATTTCATTGATGCAAATCTTGTGGTTCACTTGTACTTACTTACTTAAACCTATGATTTCACCAACGTTTTCGTTGACAGATTTCTATGTTTTTCTCAGGTCCTTGAACGATACATGATACATGCTTCCGCTCATTATTTGATACTTGCATTGGATGTCGGGTATATGTGCATTTCATGGAGCGTCTTTTGACTTTACTTTAAACCGTGTCGCCTAGTTTTCATTCGTATTATAACGTTGTAACTTAACTATTGGTTGAACAATTCTTGTAAACTTTGGGAACAATCTTTATTTTGAAATGAAGGCGACATATTTTGGTCAAACTTTGTCTTAAAGACTTATGACCACGTAACGGGACCTAAGTAGACGGCGCCGTCAAACATGATTTGGTCGGGTCGCTACAGATGGTATCAGAGCGTTGGTTGTAGGGATTTAGAGTTCATTAGTGTCAACCCCGAGTCATAGGGTACATTGGTGAGTCTAGACTACAACCGGCATATAGACTTGAAGTAGGAATTACTTGACTACTTGTGCATTTATACTCGAACGCTTCTACTCATATCTACTCTTAGTTCATCTTAATCTCACGTTGTTTAATTTGATTGACGCGCCACCTTGACTATATGAAATGATGTCGAATGCACATATGAATCAGGGTAAAATAATTTCCGGGATTATATTACGGTGACTCATATGAACGTTCCGACATTATGGCATAAAGAATTTAAGGCGAGTCGAGGAAAAACTTCTCTTTATCTTTATTCTATATCACGGTTAGTATTATTGAGAATACTAATCAATGATATTCTTGTGTCTTGAAGGAACAATGGCTCCTCGTCGTGTACGCCGCAATGAAACTCCCGAACAAGCTCTCGAACGGATGATAGCCACCGCCGTAGATGCGGCCATGGCCGGTCACTCATCCAACAACAATAATAATAACAACCACAACAACAACAACAACAACAACCAAGGAGCCGGTAACTCTAGCGAAGGGTGCTCCTACAAAGCTTTCATGGGGTGCAAACCCCACACTTATGATGGAACCGGGGGACCGGTTGTGCTTACTCGTTGGTTTGAACAAACCGAGGCCGTCTTTAGCATAAGCGGTTGCCGGGATCAAGACAAGGTCAAATACTCCACTCACACTTTCTCCGGAATTGCTCTAACATGGTGGAACACCTATGTTCAATCGGTGGGTACCGATGAAGCTCATGCCCTCTCTTGGGCCGATCTAAAGGAAAAGATGATTGTTGAATATTTTCCGTGCGAAGAAACCCGAAAGCTTGAGGAAGAACTAAGAGCTTTGAAAGCGGTCGGAAACGATCTTAAAGCTTATAATCAACGCTTCGCCGAACTATCCTTGATGTGTCCTAATCTTGTTAACCCCGAATCTCAAAAGATTGAGCTCTACATGCTCGGTCTTCCAAAAAGCATCAAACAAGGGGTGATGTCATCCAAACCCACTACTCATCAAGCCGCTATGAACATGGCTCGCCAACTAATTGAAACGGTTGACGAAATCGTAGTTCCGGCACCTAAGGCCGAGGATAAATCGGGCGGCAACAAAAGAAAGTGGGAACCCTCCCAATCAAGCAACAACAACTTTGCCAAGAAATCTTTCACTTTCGACGGCAAGAAGGGTTATGCCGGGAATCTACCTTTTTGCAACAAATGCAACAAACATCACTTTGGCGAATGTAGTAAGCTAATTTGCCATCGGTGCCAAGGAATTGGTCATAAGGCCAACGATTGTAAAAGTGCCACTCCCGTCGCTCGAAAGTGGCCCAATGCACCAAAGACGGGCACTTGTTACGAATGTGGCCAAACGGGTCATTATAGAAATGCATGCCCAAAGAAGAAAGATAACCCCAACACGCGCGGCCGAGCTTTTAACATCAACACCGAGGAAGCCCGAGATGACAATGAACTAGTCACGGGTACGTTCCTTCTCAACAACTCTTATGTTACTTGCTTATTCGATTCGGGTGCCGATAAATGTTTTGTGTCCAAGACTTTAGCTCCTACCCTTTGCACTCCACCACACCCTTTAGATACTACTTATTCCATCGAAGTGGCCGACGGAAAACTCTTAAGTGCCGACACATATTACCGGGGGTGTACTTTGAACATTTTGGGTAAGGAATTTGAAATTGACTTGATACCCATGGAACTAGGAAGCTTTGATGTAATAATCGGTATGAATTGGTTAGTCAAAACGAAATCTCACATCCTTTGTGATCTTAACGCAATCCGAATTCCTATCGAGAATGGTGAACCTTTGATTGTTTATGGCGATAAGAGTTGCACCAGACTCAATCTCGTTTCGTGCCTTAAAGTTAGAAAACTACTCCGTAAGGGTTGTTTTGCAATCCTTGCCCACGTTAAGAAAGTCGAGTCCGATGAGAAGCATATCGATGATGTGCCAATTGTTAGTGACTTTTCCGATGTATTTCCCGACGAATTGCCGGGTCTTCCACCTCATCGACCGGTTGAATTCCAAATCGATCTTATTCCGGGGGCCGCACCCGTAGCACGTGCACCATATAGACTCGCTCCATCTGAAATGCAAGAATTGCAAAGTCAAATCCAAGAACTACTTGATCGTGGTTTTATCCAACCTAGCCATTCACCTTGGGGCGCTCCGATTTTGTTTGTTAAAAAGAAAGACGGATCCCTACGAATGTGCATTGATTATCGTGAACTAAATAAATTGACGGTTAAGAACCGATATCCTCTTCCTCGCATCGATGACCTCTTTGATCAACTACAAGGGTCTTGTGTATATTCGAAAATCGATCTCCGCTCGGGTTATCATCAGTTGAGGGTTAAGGGGGAAGATGTCTCCAAAACCGCTTTCCGAACTCGTTATGGTAGTTATGAATTCCTCGTCATGCCATTTGGTCTCACTAACGCACCGGCGGTGTTCATGGATCTTATGAACCGCGTGTGCAAACCGTATCTCGATAAATTCGTTATTGTGTTCATCGATGACATATTGATCTATTCTAAAAATGAAGAAGAGCACGAACAGCATCTCTGACTTGTGCTTGAACTTTTAAGACAAGAACAACTCTATGCCAAATTCTCCAAGTGTGAATTTTGGTTAAAGGAAGTTCAATTTCTTGGTCATGTTGTAAGTGACCAAGGTATTAAAGTCGATCCAACGAAAATCGAAGCCATTAGAAAATGGGAGACTCCTACTACTCCTACTCACATTCGTCAATTTTTGGGTCTCGCCGGGTACTATCGTAGATTCATCGAAAATTTCTCTTTGGTTGCACGTCCTCTAACCGCATTGACTCACAAGGGAAAGAAATTCATTTGGGCGACCGAACATGAATCCGCATTTCCAAATCTTGAAAACGAAGCTAACCACCGCTCCTATCTTGTCACTTCCCGAAGGCAATGATGACTTTGTTGTATATTGCGATGCCTCAAAACATGGTTTTGGGTGTGTATTGATGCAACGAACGAAAGTCATTGCTTATGCTTCTCGACAACTCAAAATTCATGAACGAAACTATACGACACATGATCTCGAACTCGGAGCCGTCGTCTTTGCACTTAAAATGTGGAGACACTATCTTTATGGAACCAAGAGTACTATCTTTACCGACCACAAAAGTCTCCAACACATTTTCGATCAAAAGCAACTAAACATGAGACAACGAAGGTGGATTGAAACCTTAAACGATTACGATTGCGAGCTTCGTTACCATCCCGGGAAGGCAAATGTAGTAGCCGATGCCTTAAGTCGAAAAGAAAGAGTGGTGCCTCTTCGTGTCCGAGCCTTAAACATCACCATCCACACAAACCTTAATAGCCAAATTCGGGTAGCCCAAGATGAGGCTCTCAAGGATGAAAACATCTCTCTCGAACACTTAAACGTCCTCACCTCAAACCGATGGACAAAGCGAACGTACAATTCAAACCTTAGAGGACATGTTACGAGCTTGCGTGGTTGATTTCGGAAAAGCTTGGGACAAGCACTTACCTCTCGCCGAGTTCTCTTACAACAATAGTTATCACGCGAGTATTAAAGCCGCACCCTTTGAAGCGCTATATGGCCGCAAATGTCGTTCACCTCTTTGTTGGGCCGAGGTAGGCGACGTGCAAATCACCGGACCCGAACTCATTCACGAAACCACCGAGAAAATCGTTCAAATCCGAGATAGGCTTAGGACGGCCCGAAGTCGTCAAAAGAGCTATACCGACAAACGACGCAACGATCTTGAATTTCAAGTCGGTGACCGAGTAATGTTAAAAGTCGCACCTTGGAAGGGTGTAATCCGTTTTGGGAAACGCGGGAAGCTAAATCCGCGGTATATTGGTCCTTTCGAAATCTTGGAGCGTATTGGAACCGTTGCTTATCGTTTAGATCTTCCGCCTCAATTGAACTCCGTTCATCCTACCTTCCATGTATCTAACTTGAAAAAGTGTCTTGCCGAACCCGATATCGTCATCCCTCTCGAAGAACTTACTATTGATGACAAACTTCATTTTGTGGAGGAACCGGTTGAAATTGTGGACACCTCCGTCAAGACATTGAAACAAAGCCGAATTCCGATTGTCAAGGTTCGTTGGAATGCCAAAAGAGGACCCGAGTTTACTTGGGAAAGACAAGATCAAATGCAAAGGAAGTATCCTCATCTATTCGTGAATTCGGAAACGCAAGATCTCGAGCAAGAAACAACGACTACTATGCCTACTTAAATTTTGGGACGAAATTTCTTTTAAGGAGTAGGTAATGTAACATCCCGCCTTTTTCCATTTACTTTTCCGTTATACTAATATAAAGTCCGTTATATGTTTATAACATCTCCCGTTGATAAGCGTTTTAAATTATCTCGTTTAGGTAATTCACGCACCCGAACGAAAGTTGAGGGACTAAACTTGACAAGGGATCAAACCCTTGACTAGGTCAAAGGGTCAAACCCCTTTCACCCATTCACTTTCATCTCCATCTCTCTCTTTCCCTCTAGCAAGAACACACACCCAATTATCCAAATTCATTCAATCATCATCTAAATTCGATCTAGGAGGCTTACAACAAAATAAACTACATATTTGGAATCCTCTCTTCATCCTCTTCAATTTGATACCAACTTCATCTCATTTGGGTAACTTTCTAAAATCACTAATTTTATGTGTTCTTGAGATTTTTGAGTTATAAAGTTGTTAATTAGTGTCTATGGCTCATTGTGATGTCGTGTATGTAATTTGTATGCTCGAATCGTTGTTTTTGGTGTAACTAGTTCAATATGAAAATTACTTGCTAAATCCTTGATTTTGGATGATCAAATGTTGTTAGATTGTTAAAATGCATGTTTTAAAAGTGTTACTAGTATCATTAGCTTCGTTTTGATGTATAGGTTGATTAAGGAAACTCCAAGAACATGATTAATGATTTTGTGAACTTGGATTAGGGTTTGATGAGCTTTACATGAACTTTTGATGCGTCAAATGCTATGAGATATTGTTTTTAAGTGTTTTGTTGCAATGTGTGTTTGATTACCTTCAAAACGGCATATCACATGTGTGAATTGGATTCCCGAAACTTAAAATGCATTTGATGAACTTGAAACTTTGAAAATGGATTCTTAATGATCACTTGACGGAAAATCGGTTATTGAAATTGATGTTTTTGTTTGATGAAACGTGTTTAGTTGTTTTCCTTGTCAAATTACCTTTCCGACGATATATAGTATGCATTTTGGATGTTTTCGGTTCATAAAATAGGTTAATTTGAGTTTTGGTTCGTGACTTGGTCTTTTTCTGCAAACTGCATGTTTCCCAGGTATTGCGCGCCGCGCATATACCCGCGCGCCGCGCAAAACAGAAATCCCAGATATTTACCCCCTTTGGTTAAGTTCTGACCAGGATTTACACTTGGGTGCGCGCCGCGCAACCCTTTGCGCGCCGCGCATATGCCCAGCTCATTTTTGTTTTTATTTTTCCTTTCACAAAATGTTTCCCGCTTAACCGTAACTCCGATTAACATGAAACTTGGCCATTCTGCTCATAAATGATTTCTCATCATGGGAAAATTGTCGGATACCCGACCCGACCCCGTTGACCTTGACTTTGACCAAGTTTGACTTTTAGTCAAACTTAACCAAACAATTATACGATCGTTCTAACATGCTTAGTTACTTGTATCGTGCATGAAACTTGACTAATTGATTCACATGCTATATTAATCGAGTCGTAACGAGCCATAGGACTAATTGAACACCTTTGACCTATCGTGTTTACCGTTATTGATACAAACCTATTGTTTAGGTCAAGACTAGCATTGTTCTTTGCACACGTTTACTTGTCGAAGTACTTTACTACTCGTGCACTCAAGGTGAGATCATAGTCCCACTTTTACTCTTTTTGAACTTACATTTGGGATGAGAAAACATAAACATTTCTTTACTAAGTGAACACAAGTACAGGAAAAACAAACATTCTACATACGAGTTTAGAACAAAATCCTCAATTCGATTATCATTAGTTACACTTGCCGGGTGTAAGCGAGAACTTATGTTGTATGGATCCATATGGGTTTGACAAACCCTCATTCAAACGGTTCGCTACCGTTTACGAATGAAATATATTTTCGAGAAACAGTGTATGTTCTAGCACTAAGTGATGGGGTTCAATGGAAGGAAATGTTAAGCATTGATAATTGGGTGCTCGTGAAACAAACTTTTGGAATGTATTACTATTATTTCATTGATGCAAATCTTGTGGTTCACTTGTACTTACTTACTTAAACCTATGATTTCACCAACGTTTTCGTTGATAGATTTCTATGTTTTTCTCAGGTCCTTGAACGATACATGATACATGCTTCCGCTCATTATTTGATACTTGCATTGGATGTCGGGTATATGTGCATTTCATGGAGCGTCTTTTGACTTTACTTTAAACCGTGTCGCCTAGTTTTCATTCGTATTATAACGTTGTAACTTAACTATTGGTTGAACAATTCTTGTAAACTTTGGGAACAATCTTTATTTTGAAATGAAGGCGACATATTTTGGTCAAACTTTGTCTTAAAGAATTATGACCACGTAACGGGACCTAAGTAGACGGCGCCGTCAAACATGATTTGGTCGGGTCGCTACAACTATAACTAGAATTGTGCATATGTTTGTGTTTTTATCATCCTTAACTTTTCAACTAGCCAAACTCATGCCCTTGACTACACTAGTACGAAGTGCATAGCTTTTAAGTCCCGACACCAATGAACCCCCTAAGTCTAATTGGAAGTACCCCATACCACAAGCTCGGTGAAGTGGATGTTGGTTACATTGCCCATTTATACGAGGCATTTCATGAAAGGTGTAGGTACTTTGTAAGGTGATAAGGAGTTTTGCATTCTTAACTTGGCATTTCATCGAGAATGAATCTTATGCCTCAGTGGTCCATGCTTTATAAGGCACTCGTTTCACAATTTTTGGCATACTCTTCTTCTACTCTTTTTTTTTTCATTATTCATTTTTTCCTATGCCTCAGTGGTCCATGCTTTTTAGGGCAATCGTTTCACAATTTTTGGCATATATAATTTTCAGATTCGTCTCTTTCACTTCCTCCTTCTCTTTTTTTTTTTTTACATGATAGCACACAGCATTTATCATTTTAAGAACATTTGGGATGTAATGGTGAATATTTGGTGATGATGACAATGATATATAGATGTATGTATGTAATATAGATGATGGGTGTTGGGTGTGGTGAATATCATTGTCATAGCTTGGAATATAAAGCATCCCCTTTCGACCTTTGCCTAGGGAAGAGCAAAACTCTACAAGTGTTGCATTGGTGACTATCATCATTGTTATGCACTTTCATACTAGTAAGTAAATAGTGGAATCCATTGTGGAACTTAGGATACCACTTTGAGTCAACCTAATTAAAAAGCCACAAACACTATAACATAATAGCTAGTTGTAATTGCCATGCTAATTTAAACTAATTATGTCTTAGCAAAAATGAGTTGCGTTGTCACCTAGCGTTACCAAATCTAAACAAGATAAAATAAGAGTAAATTCGACATCAATAACCAAAAATAAGGGTAGGAATGGGAAGTTGGTTTGTTTTTTTTGTTTTTTTTAAAGGTTTAGGCTGCTAATGGTCACTAATTGATTCTAGCACACAAGTGTGTACTAACGACCTGGGTAAACTGGCTGCAAAAAAAAAAAATTGGTTTAAAAAGAAAATCCTAAAGTGTTCCTTTATCATTCATGTTACCTAGCATACAACAATGGGATGTCATTTTCAACCTTTCTTTTCTCCATAAGAGTATATCTCCTTAAAGTTTACTAGTCAAGGTCAACAAGGTCAAATGCCTAACACTATCATTCCTCACCGGCCAAGCCCAAAACTTCAAGTTAATTCCTAAACAATAAGGTTACTCTCATGGGTCAACATCTTGATTATAGCCTTGAATTTAAAATTTTTCAAATTTTTACCACCTAGGCTATTAAAAACATTTATGTCATAAAACCTTTAAACCACAAGCATTTTCAAGCTAAGCCAAGTGTGCAAATTTCCTTCCTCCCCCCCCCCCCCCCACACTTAAGTCATGCTACGTCCTCGTATGCATGTTAAAAAGTTATGTTAGACCAAAGTGAGGAAATTAAACAAGGAGAAGAAAAAGAACAATATTACCCGGGATTAAAAGCAACTTTCCCAAAATCGTCGTGACAAATTCACCAACTCCCATTTCATCACACAACATTTTTCCTTCCATCCAACTTTATTCTTACAAAACAAAAACAAAAGAAAACATAAAAACTACCTAGCCCACTTTCGGAGGGATCCCGCTTTAAACCACCCGATTCCCTCGGGTGGACGAGTTTTGTCTCGTGAGGGCTTGCAGTGAACATACCCACAAAGTTCATTTAACTACTTAAAATAAAAATAAAAATAAGAAAAATAAATATAAAAAGAAAAGAAAAGTGTACATGTTATTACAGACGGAGCACAGGACCTGATTAAAATCAGAGAGGCTCATTCCATTCGGGAATCAGGACCAAAAATACTATCAAACAAGCTCCTCCTGGATTGCCACGACTCCTTTTTGTCCTGCTCAACATTTTCTGCAATCACACAACTCAACAAGCTCGTTAGTACTTAAACAAAACACTTCACATGTCATTGCTCAATATATCACATCATAAACTTTTGCAATACATGCAATTCCTAACCTTATGCACTAAATCAACACGTCAAGCTTGCATACCTCATTTATCCACAAAACACTTAATTTAACATGTTACACATTAGCCTCACTGCTAGTCAACCCTTTTCTCAGGTAAACATCACATAATCATTGTAATCATTATTTCAACGAAAACTATAAACTTTACTACCTAACATTATTGCATTGACACTCAACAAACACCACTTTAGACATTAAGCACTGAAAACACACATTCAAATCACAAACATTATCAATTTTCAATCAAAGTCAACCCTAGTCAACTACTTAGAAGCAATTAACAAGTTTGAACCTAAACTTTCAAATTGATCATGCAAACATACTACATTAACATGTCTAAACACAATTATCAATAGCTAAAACAAAAACAAGGCTTAAACATAATTAATTCGGACTAACCCTAGCACATGAACATGAAAGTAGCAAAAACCCTAAATTAGTAATAAAAAACAATGAAAAACACAAGAATGATGATTACCTTGAGGTTGAAATACTCGAATTGAAAGAATACTTGAAGAATTAAACCCACAAATCAAAACCCCCAAACTTAGATTTGAGCCAAGAACACAAATTAACACCCAATTTGTATGATTTGGTAAGGATTAGGATGTTTTGATGAAGTGTTATGACGAATTGATGATGATTTGAGCTTCGATTTGGTGTTTAGACGATGAAAAATTAGGGTTTAGAGTGTTTGTGTTCGTGGTTTATGGCTGCGGTTGTGTTATAAATAAATAAATAATTTTTACCCAATTTAAACTCCCAAGCCCGGCATCTGAAAAATTTCAAAGGCGTAAATTACGCCGGATTTGGCGTAAATTACGCCATTACACTTTTGGGCATAAAAACTAGGCGTAAAATTACGCCTAAAATGCAAGTCGTTTCTGAATTTTCAGAACCCAAGGGCGTAAATTACGTCAAAAATGGCGTAATTTACGTCATTACTCAGGTATCAAAAAATTTTAATTTTTCAGTTTTTCGCATTATTTTCGCACAAAACTTCCATTTTTCTCATTCTTTTTACACAAAACATTTTAGGCACTAAAAACCTTGACCCCCTCCCACACTTTAAGCATTGCATTGTCCTCAATGCATAAAGTTAAAGATAGTCATTCGCACCGATCCCATTTTAAACTTCAAAAATTGGTACTTTGCCCCGCCCGTACGTACAAAACAAAATAAAAACTTACAAACTTTACAAAGGTGTGCGGATTTTTGATGGAGTCGCGCACGCGACTCTTCTTCTGGATTAGCTTTCGTCCGAATCATCGGCCCCATTATTACTAGAGTCGAATCCATCTTTCATACGGAGCGTGATCATGTTATCTTCATCTTTAATTATCAAATTCCCCGTATCAAAATCTAGTGACATCCGTGCGGTTGCTAGAAATCCTCGTCCCAATACAATTGGAGTGTTTGCATCCGGTTCACAATCCATAATGAAGAAATCTTCTTTGTACCCAATACCGTGGATAATGAAAAGAACATCTTCTGCAACCCCGATTGGGTCATCAACAGTTTGATTTCCAAATCGAATACTCGTATTAGTTCGAACCAACTCCTGGATGCCTATTGATTTTGCAACCTTAGTTGGCATCATATTAACACTTGCACCCGAATCTAGCAAAGCCCTGTAAGTCTTCTTCTTTTTAAATTGACACATAACCGAAAACTCTCCCGGGTCTCTATACTTAATGCGAGGTTTGAATTCACATTTTGGTTTGGATTCAACGTATTCAACTTCAATTGTCCACCCCTCATCATCAACAAAAGATGTTTTGGTGTTGTTCATGAATCTTTCCGTGTTTTCTTTTCCCCACATACTTTCTAGGATCTCACGAATCTCCTCTACATCCACATCCGGTTCTTTTTCTACTTCGGGTGTTTCCGTAACCGTGTTAACACAAATGGTTTCATCTTTGATCGACTCGGACCCTAAGCGTTGATCGAGGTGAATACCCCCACACTCAACACTTTGATCGATTTTATCCATGTCTATAGTATCCGCTACCATTTCTTCACTAACTACTTTATTTGTGTTAACCTCTTGTATCCCAAGCATCATACAATATCCCTCATCAAATTCTCTCTCCACTATATATACCGAAGGAAAACGCATATTTTCCGAATTACAAAATCTAAAAGTTCCGTTTCCTCCTTCAAAAGTGATAGAACCTGCACCTGGGTCGATTTTACAATCCGCGGTTGCAATGAATCCACGCCCGACTAATAATGGAACATCTTCATCCGTAGGCATATCAAAAATGGTGAATGGTACTTCAAGGAAAACACCTTTCACACTAACCATCACATCACGAAGTACACCAAGTGCCTGACACTTAGTATTGTTGCCGAGTGTGATGACTGCATCGGATTTAGTCAACGAACATGAAGAACATTTGTCATGAAATAATCGCTTGTACGTCTCGTATGACATGATATTAATTGTAGACCCCGTATCGGCAATCACCTTGAATTCACCATGATCATTAGCAAAGTAGGGTAAGACCCCAATGAAACTCAATTCAAACAATACTTCCCCTGGATCTTCTTCTTGACGACGGAACTCTGGCCTCCCCTTAACATCTTCTTCCAATGACAACTTTTCATCAAACTCATCAAAACATTCATCTGAATAACCTCGGATACCTCGTCCTCGGGCGCATCATCAAATTGCCCATCATCATCCCAAACGTCACAATTGGGCATACAACTAATAGTAACATTTTGATCAAGCCACGCGTCAATGTTCTGTTTACTAACATAATTCTTTGATTCATTCAACCGAATTGTTCTAAGTTGATGGACTTTCATGGGTTCAAACCGAATTGTTACAACTACCCTAGCATCATCAAGCGCCATACCAAAAGCAATTTCCAATCGTTGCCCATTAACTAAGAACGGTTCCCCACCTTTTGGATCTTTTATTTCAATTGCCCCGTACGGAGTAACCTTGGTAACCACATAGGGACCGTTCCACTTACTTCTCAACTTACCCGCAAATAACTTTAACCTGTAATTAAACAACCACACACTTTGCCCCATTTCAAACGTCCTCCTACTAATTTGCTTGTCATGAAAAGCTTTTGTTTTCTCTTTGTAAATCTTTGAGCTTTCATATGCTTCACGTCTAAGTTCCTCTAATGCAGTCAATTCTAACTTCCTCGCATTTCCTGCCTCATCTAAGTTCATGTTCACTTGTTTTATAGCCCATTCTGCACGATGCTCAATTTCAACAGGTAAGTGACATGCCTTTCCATAAACAAGTCGGTAAGGTGAAGTACCAATAGGGGTTTTATAAGCTGTTCGATAAGCCCAAAGCACATCGTCTAGTCTTAAAGACCAATCTTTGCGATTAGGATTTACGGTTTTTTCCAAAATTCTTTTTAACTCCCTATTAGATACCTCCACTTGCCCACTTGTTTGGGGATGGTAAGGCATAGCAATTCGGTGATTTACCCCATAATCCCTTAAAAGTTTAGCAAAATGGGAGTTCTTAAAGTGTGAACCCCCATCACTAATTATAGCCTTAGGTACACCATGTCGACAGAAAATGTTTTTCTTAACAAACTTAAGGACAACTTTGTGGTCATTTGTCCGCGTAGCCTCAGCCTCCACCCACTTGGAGACATAATCCACGGCTACCAAAATATACTCAAACCCAAAAGACGGGGGAAAGGGTCCCATAAAATCGATACCCCAAACATCAAAGATTTCACAAACCAAAATTGGATTCATGGGCATTTCATTACGTTTATAAATTCCCCCCATTCTTTGACACCTAGCACAGTTTTTAACATACTCACATGCATCTTTAAAAATAGTAGGCCAAAAGAAACCTGAATCGAGTACTTTATACCCGGTTTTCTTTACCCCATAGTGTCCTCCGCATGCAAAAGTATGACAATGAGCCAGAATGTCCTTATGCACGTCTTCCACCACGCATCTTCTAATGATTTGGTCGGGTCCAATTCGGTAAAGAACCGGGTCCTCCCAAATATAATGTTTAACCTGCGATAAAAAGTAATCCCTCTTGTGCTTGTTCCAATGTTCTGGTGTCTTATTAGTCACCAAATAATTAACAATATGTGCGAACAAAGGTACCTGCACAACACTAAACAAACATTCGTCCGGAAAAATCTCCTGGATCGGTTTAGTAGGGTCAAACGATGGCGGGGGTATCCTAGATAAATGGTCAGCTACTACATTCTCTATACCCTTTTTAACCCTTATTTCCAAATCAAACTCTTGTAGCAACAAAATCCACCTAATCAATCTAGGCTTAGACTCTTTCTTATCAAGCAAGTGCCTTAGGGCACTATGGTCTGAAAAAAAAACTACCTTAGACCCCCACAAATATGATCTAAATTTGTCTAAGGCAAACACGACTGCTAATAATTCTTTCTCGGTTGTGGTATAGTTCACTTGGGCATCCGAGAACGTCTTACTAGCATAATAGATAACAACCGGTTTTCTATCAACTCTTTGACCCAAAACAGCCCCAGCCGCAAAATCACTAGCATCGCACATTATTTCAAATGGTTTGGTCCAATCGGGTGACTGCAAAATGGGTGCTTCGGTCAACTTAAGCTTAAGGGTGTTAAAGGCCTCCTTACATTGGTCGTCAAAGTCAAAAGGTGCGTCTTTTAATAACAAATTACACAATGGTTTAGAAATAATGCTAAAATCTTTGATAAACCTACGGTAGAATCCTGCATGTCCCACAAACGATCTTACCCCCTTAACATTGGTTGGTGGAGGTAATGTGGAAATAAGTTGCACTTTTGCCCTATCGACTTCGAATCCCCGTTCAGACACAATGTGTCCCAAAACCACCCCTTCCCTTACCATAAAGTGGCTCTTTTCCCAACTAAGGACAAGGTTGGTCTCGGTACATCTTTTCAAAACTTTTTCCAACATATTCAAACACGACTCAAAAGACTTGCCAAATATCGAAAAATCATCCATGAAAATCTCTAAAGACTCGCCTATTAACTCTGAAAAGATACTCATCATACACCTTTGAAAAGTCGCAGGTGCATTACACAGACCAAAAGATATCCGTCTAAAAGCATAGGTTCCATACGGACAAGTAAAAGTCGTTTTTTCTTGGTCATTAGGGTGAATAGGTATTTGGTTGTACCCCGAATACCCATCTAAGAAACAATAAAACTTCTGACCTGACAACTTTTCGATGATCTGATCAATAAACGGCAAGGGAAAGTGATCCTTTGAAGTTGCAGCATTCAACTTCCTGTAATCAATACATACCCGCCAACCCGTCACGGGACGAGTTGTGATCTTTTTACCTTCCTCAGTTTCCATCACCGTTATCCCCGCTTTCTTTGGCACTGTTTGCATAGGACTGACCCACTGACTGTCTGAAATGGGGAAGATAATCCCTGCATCTAACCATTTGAGAACTTCCTTCTTAACAACCTCCTGCATATTTGGGTTTAACCTGCGTTGCGTATCATGAGCAGGTTTAACCTCCGGATCTGTAACTATCCTATGCATACACACTGAGGGACTTATCCCTTTCAAATCAGCTATTGTCCACCCTATTGCAGCTTTGTATTTGTGAAGCACTTCCATTAAAGCTTTTTCCTGCACACCTGTCAAATCTGAAGCAATAATAACTGGCAAAGTGCCGTTAGTACCCAAAAACGCATATTTCAAATGAGACGGTAAGGGTTTTAACTCAAGAGTCGGTGGTGACTCTAGTGAAGGTCTCGTATTAGTATCAATGGATTTAGGTAGTGGCTCATATTTATGAGTCCACGGTGGCAACCTAACATCCATTGTACTTGCTACTGCTAATTCTACTGCTTTAACCTCTTCGCACTCAACATCCTCTTCATCACCTAAGCAAAATATTTCTACTGGGTCGTCAGTTATTAGGTGCGAAGTATGTTTTTCCACCAATTCATCAATCACATCTATCCTATAGCATTCATGAACATCCGGTGTATGAAGAGAATTAAAGATGTTAATCCTCATCTTGCGATTATCGAAAGATATGTCCATAGCACCCGTTCGACAATTAATGTGGGCATTAATGGTGGCCAAAAACGGGCGTCCCAAGATTATAGTGGGTTGGGTATCTCTATTCCTCGGTTCAATATCCATAACAACAAAGTCAACTGGGTAATAGAAATCCTCCACTTTTACTATCACATCTTCTAATATCCCCCTAGGCGTTTTAATTGATTAGTCCGCTAGTTAAATAATTATGTCGGTTCATTTCATTAAGCCCAATTCAAATCGGTTGACTAGACAAAAAGGTAAGATATTAATGCTAGCTCCTAGGTCCAATAACGCCTTTTTCACATTCACGTTTCCTACAGTCACAGCTATCAATGGGGTCCCTGGGTCCTTAAACTTAGGTGGAAGTGTACCCGAGACAACCGCACTTAGGTGCTCGGTTAGCTCCACCTTTTTGGGTAAGGTCGCCCTTTGCTTCCTCTTTTGAGTGCAAAGGTCCTTTAAAAATTTAGCATAAGATGGGACTTGCCTAATTACATCGAGAAGTGGTAAATTTATCTTAACCTGTTTAAACGTTTCCCACATGTCTTCTTGTTGTGGTCCCTTTTTTCCATAAGGGAATTGATTCGGGGGCTTTAAGGCCTTGGGAAATGGGACGGTTTTTGATTCCGTTCCCGCTTTCCCGGTCTCATTCATGATTGGTTCGGTCTTTTTCACCCCCTCCCCATTATTATCATTTTCACTTACCTCTTCCTCATCAAGAACAATAGGAGACTTACTTGATTCTGGTTGCACTACCTCTTTTTCACCAACCTTATTGTCATACTTCTTTCCGCTTCTCAAGGTACTTACCATGTTAATGCTATGCCCTTTTCCTTGATCCTTATGATTTGGATTTAGAACAGTGTAGCTTGGAATTGTACCTGGTTCCCTATTTCCCTTACTTTCCGCTACATTATCGATCTCCTTAGCCAATGCACCAATCGACTTATTTTTCACTTCTATCATTTTTAGCATTTCGGAGATGAACGCATCCATCTTAGCATCCGAGCTAGATGGTTGATTGGTTGAAGTACTATTTTGATTTTGGTTTGGGTTCTGACCTTGGTTTTGGTAATTTTTTTGGTTTTGGTTTCGGTTGTTTGGATAAGGATTTTGATAGTTTCTTTGGTAGTTGCTTTGGTTCTGAAGGTTACCCTGGTTTTGAAAGTTGTTTTGTGGTCTAAATTGGTTCCCTTGGTTAGCATTCAGAGCGTTGTTATTGATCCAACTGAAATTAGGATGATTTCTCCAACCCGGATTATACGTGTTGGAGTATGGATCATATCTCCACCCCTGAACCTCGTTAACTTGTTCTTCCACTATGTGCTGATTTACCGGTGGAATCCCATTTCTACATCCATATGAAAAGTGAGAAGGATCTCCACAAAACTCACATACTTCCTGAACCTGCGAAACATTACAAGCAAGACCCTGGTTTGGGTTGTTAAATATAAGCATTTTCAAATCATCAAATTCCTGCTCTAAGTTCCTAGATGAACCACCCGAATCGGAAACATGATTCACTCGGGAGGTACTAGGTTGTTTACGATCAACCGAAGCTTGGGTTTTTGACCCCTTGCTTAACTGTTTGAAGAACGTCCATTCATCATCACTAGACCGAGTTAAGAATGCTCCACCACTAGCCGCCAAAAGAAACTGTCTGTTTTGGGAATCTAATGTAGTGACCCGAACTTTTCCATGTTTATATATATTAATTGAGATTGATATTTACATGATTAAATATTTCCAACATGTTAATCAATCAAACTTGTTAAGACTTGATTAATTGAAATATGTTTCATATAGACAATTGACCACCCAAGTTGACCGGTGATTCACGAACGTTAAAACTTGTAAAAACTATATGATGACATATATATGGATATATATATATAGTTAACATGATACTATGATAAGTAAACATATCATTAAGTATATTAACAATGAACTACATATGTAAAAACAAGACTACTAACTTAATGATTTTTAAACGAGACATATATGTAACGATTATCGTTGTAAAAACATTTAATGTATATATATATCATATTAAGAGATATTCATACATGATAATATCATGATAATATAATAATTTAAAATCTCATTTGATATTATAAACATTGGGTTAACAACATTTAACAAGATCGTTAACCTAAAGGTTTCAAAACAACACTTACATGTAACGACTAACGATGACTTAACGACTCAGTTAAAATGTATATACATGTAGTGTTTTAATATGTATTTATACACTTTTGAAAGACTTCAATACACTTATCAAAATACTTCTACTTAACAAAAATGATTACAATTACATCCTCGTTCAGTTTCATCAACAATTCTACTCGTATGCACCCGTATTCGTACTCGTACAATACACAGCTTTTAGATGTATGTACTATTGGTATATACACTCTAATGATCAGCTCTTAGCAGCCCATGTGAGTCACCTAACACATGTGGGAACCATCATTTGGCAACTAGCATGAAATATCTCATAAAATTACAAAAATATGAGTAATCATTCATGACTTATTTACATGAAAACAAAATTACATATCCTTTATATCTAATTCATACACCAACGACCAAAAACACCTACAAACACTTTCATTCTTCAATTTTCTTCATCTAATTGATCTCTCTCAAGTTCTATCTTCAAGTTCTAAGTGTTCTTCATAAATTCTACAAGTTCTAGTTACATAAAATCAAGAATACTTTCAAGTTTGCTAGCTCACTTCCAATCTTGTAAGGTGATCATCCAACCTCAAGAAATCTTTGTTTCTTACAGTAGGTTATCATTCTAATACAAGGTAATAATCATATTCAAACTTTGGTTCAATTTCTATAACTATAACAATCTTATTTCAAGTGATGATCTTACTTGAACTTGTTTTCGTGTCATGATTCTGCTTCAAGAACTTCGAGCCATCCAAGGATCCGTTGAAGCTAGATCCATTTTTCTCTTTTCCAGTAGGTTTATCCAAGGAACTTAAGGTAGTAATGATGTTCATAACATCATTCGATTCATACATATAAAGCTATCTTATTCGAAGGTTTAAACTTGTAATCACTAGAACATAGTTTAGTTAATTCTAAACTTGTTCGCAAACAAAAGTTAATCCTTCTAACTTGACTTTTAAAATCAACTAAACACATGTTCTATATCTATATGATATGCTAACTTAATGATTTAAAACCTGGAAACACGAAAAACACCGTAAAACCGGATTTACGCCGTCGTAGTAACACCGCGGGCTGTTTTGGGTTAGTTAATTAAAAACTACGATAAACTTTGATTTAAAAGTTGTTATTCTGAGAAAATGTTTTTTATTATGAACATGAAACTATATCCAAAAATTATGGTTAAACTCAAAGTGGAAGTATGTTTTCTAAAATGGTCATCTAGACGTCGTTCTTTCGACTGAAATGACTACCTTTACAAAAATGACTTGTAACTTATTTTTCTGACTATAAACTTATAATTTTTCTGTTTAGATTCATAAAATATAGTTCAATATGAAACCATAGCAATTTGATTCACTCAAAACGGATTTAAAATGAAGAAGTTATGGGTAAAACAAGATTGGATAATTTTTCTCATTTTAGCTACGTGAAAATTGGTAACAAATCTATTCCAACCATAACTTAATCAACTTGTATTGTATATTATGTAATCTTGAGATACCATAGACACGTATACAATGTTTCGACCTATCATGTCGACACATCTATATATATTTCGGAACAACCATAGACACTCTATATGTGAATGTTGGAGTTAGCTATACAGGGTTGAGGTTGATTCCAAAATATATATAGTTTGAGTTGTGATCAATACTGAGATACGTATACACTGGGTAGTGGATTGATTCAAGATAATATTTATCGATTTATTTCTGTACATCTAACTGTGGACAACTAGTACCTCCCGAGTGAATCATGAATCATATCAAAGTATGTTTAAAATATATTTACAACA